>NW_007247190.1:327720-366787 GCF_000164805.1 Carlito syrichta | reverse complement strand
GCGCGCGCCTGTAGTTCCAGCTCCTTGGAAGGCTGAGGCGGAAGGTTCACCGGAGCCCAGCGGGTCGAGGCTGCGGTGGCCGGGAGTGGCCACTGCACTCCAGTCTGGGCGACGGAGTGAGACTCCAACTCAAAACAACAACAACAACAACAACAACAACAACACACTAGTTGAACTGTAGGTTTTTCTAGTGTTACTAGGTGGCTGAGCTTCTAAAACCAGGGGCAGAGACATGGAGACAGAAACCACTGATGGCTCCAAAGAAAATCGAGTCTACCCTCCCTCACTGAGAGACAGGGCCATGTTGAAGGTGAGCACTGGCCCGAGTAAAACCCTGACACTGCCTATGCAGACTTCTCAGCCTGGACAAAGGCCATCAGTGTCAGAAAGAAGCAGACCAAACCAGAGCTTCAAATAGGTGAATTTTATATTATTTAAATTATATCTTAAGACTTTGAAAATAAAGCATGTATATTGACCTTTTAGTTTTCAAAATGTTTAATTTATTTATTTTTAAGATTTTCAAGCTGGGCATGGTGTGTACTACTCAGGAGGCTGAGGTGAGGGGATTGCTTGAGCCCAGGGCTTTGAGGCCAGCCTCAGAAACATAGGGAGACCCTGTCTCCAAAAGAAAAAACAAATCCTTTTTTTCCCTTCGCCTCCCTGCCTCCCTCCTCCCCCCTCCCTTTCTTGTTGGAGTCTCACTCTGTCGCCTAGGCAGGAGTGCAGTGGCGCACACTCACGGCCACCCAGCATCAACCTGCTGGGCTCCAGCTATCCCCCCGCCTCAGCCTTCCAGGTAACTGGAACTATAGGTGCATGCTACCATGCCTGGCTAATTTTTTGATTTTATTGTGGAGATGAGGTCTCGCCAAGGGTGCCTTGGCTGGTCTTGAACCTGCTGGCTCAGGCAATCCACTAGCCTCGGCCTCCCAAAGTGCTGGGATTACAGGCTGAACCACTGAGCCTGGCCTCTTTCTACTTTTTTGAGTAGGGGTCTCAATATGTTACCCAGGTTGGTGTACAGTGGCAAGATCATGACTCACCACAGCCTCTACCTTCTGGGCTCAGACAACCTTTTTGTCTCAGCTTCCCAAGTAGCTGGGACTAGAGGTACAGGCCCCCACACCCAGCTCCTTTTTTGATTTTTTATAGAGACAGGATCTTGCTATGTTGTGCAAGCGGGTCTCAAACTCCTCGGCTCCAGTGATTCTCCCGCCCTGGCATGAGCCATTGCGTCCAAATTTTTTTTTCTTATTTTCTTTCTCGGGGAATCTTCACTCTGCTTGAGTATAGAGTATCTGAAATGCAATAATAATGTTTAGAAAACAATAAGTTTAGAAAACAATAGGAGGTGTAAAGTTAAGATATCCTGGATTCTCGATTTTCACATCATGGGGTATAGCTCTTATTTTGCAATGCATTGCATTAAATCTTCCTCTGCACTTCTAACAACATATTCAAGAGTCTGGTCACTTATGCTTATTAAAATTTGATGCAGGTTAATTTAGAATATGAATCTCCTACTCATACACAAGTCAAAGTTCACCTCTCTTGCAACTAGACCTTTTTTATTGTCTTTCTCTATATGAATCTCTCTCTCTCTCTCTCTCTCTCTCTGTGTGTGTGTTTGTGTGTGTGTGTGTGTGTGTGTGTGTGTGTGTGTGTGTGTGTGTGTGTGTGTGTGTGTGTGTGTGTACTGGTCAGCTGATGATGGTGTGAATTTAAGATAGCTCCAACACCACCCTTTCCAGGGCTAGCTCCTTTTATTGGGACAGGGATGGGAAGGAGGATGGATACGGGAATCAGAATATATTCGTCCTCACAGGTGCATGTCAGTGCAAAGGAACCAAGCTTTTTCTAGCTCTGGTTGATCTAACTCTTTCTGATGTTGATGACCTATGTTGAGATGTCTGCACAGGTGGTGTTCCCTTTTTTCTCAGCCAATGTTTGACTTGAACGTGGCCCTGTCTCTCACTGAGGGAGAGTGGCCTCACTTTCGCTTGGCATCATCGGGGGTTCCTGTCCCCAGGTTTGGTGCTCTCACCTTATTGGACATCCTTGTGCTTTCCTGTGGAGCCAGGGATCTGCTCATGGTTTTTTCCATGCCCTCCCAGAGCCATGGGGACCTGTGATGGGGCACGCTCCCATCCTTTCCCTTCCTCTTGGTATAACATGTCCCTCCAGTTCCTGCTGGCTTGTTCCCTAAATGAACTTAAGTCATCCTTATGCTCAAGTATGCTCCATCCTCATGGTGCAGGGGCCAAGCTCTCCCAGGAGCTCGCCTGTCTCAGACCTGGCAGCAAGTGATGGAGTTTGACCAGTGGAAGAATTAAACCAAGTAGCTTTAATTAAAATCCAGCTTCCCACTGTTGCATATCTCATCAGTCTCAAGCCCTTCCTACTTTACTAAGGATTAAAGGATTAGTATAATCTCTCCTCTCAAGAACAGAGTGCCCCTTTTAGTCACCTTTGTAGACTGGATATGTCTGGAAGGTGGTGATTAATGGTAGTTGTGCCAGTTGCATTGCCTCTTAGTAAGTTTTGCCTGGAGTCTATAGAGCCGGAGGTGAAGTGGTGCTGTAGCTTTATTTTGGGGTCATGGCTTCATCTCCAGGAACAAGGAAAGTTCCCATTCAGCACCCTATTTTGTAAGGTAGTTGTTCTGCCCGCAAGATTGTGGGGTATGTGCATTGTGTTATCATCTAAAGGAAACTTAGCCCTTAATACAACAGGGGCTAGTAGCATAATTTATCTGATTCTTCTTAGAAAAACTAGAAAGGAGCAGTAAAAATACCAATTCATATTCCTTCTATTATTGGTGGTACTGATGAAAGTTTTGGTAGAGAAAAAGACTGAATGAAGTAAATTATTAAATTAAAATTGTCTTAAGGATTATCTCTGATTTCATTTCTATTTTAGTCCCAGGTGAACAACCCAGGTCTCATACTGTTGTATTTTATTGTAAATCTTATCTTGCTTTGCCTTCAAAACCGCTTGTGAACTATTTGAAGGCCCATGTTCCTGCAGTACTGTGCACATAGTGAGTGTTCAACAAATATTATTTTCTTCATGTCATTTTTTTATTGCTTGTGTATTAAAAGTATGGTACCAGCTCCTTACTGTGTGATCTCAAAAAATTTTGTATTTTGATAAAATAAATAATTCTTTAGGCTATTAAACTATGGATATTATATTATAACATGAACTATTCTTTTGCATCTGTAAAACCTAAATAAAACCTTATATCGTCTGCCAACAATTGCATATTGGCCTCAGTCTGTTATCTGTTTCCCATGCTCATTAGACACTTAAACTTAGTTTATGTGGATGAGATTAAACAATTTAGCCACTTGTGTGGGAACGTAGACACAGAGAAATTTTCTTTGGTCCAGACTTCCGGTTGCAAGTCAATCTACATCCCACATGTGTGTCAGAGTTGTACAGGAGGAGAATGAAAAATCACTGAGTCACTGCAGGTAATTTAATTATAAATTGAGGTTTTATGAGTGGTGCTAATGCATGCTACCTCTGGTAACCTGACATTAAAGGTTTCACAAACTACAATGACATCTGGAGCCAAATCACATGTAGGAATTATGCAGCCTCAATAAAAGTCACCTAATTAGCATTGCAAATAGTGTTCCAGCATTTATGAAATGTCTACAAATTTGCATACCGATACATAATTACATAATTTGCAGCTGTTGTGCTGGTTCCATAAGACCTTGCCACTTTATTAGCAGAACATGTAAATCAGGAATTAATTCTCTTTACCACTTTCATTCTCAGTCTTCTAAAGATGTCCAGTGAATCAGGGTGATTTGGTACAACTGTTTTATGTGGATGTCACCACTTTGTCTTAAACTGATTTTAGGACAAACAAACAGGAATATTTTGAACTATTTGTAGATACAATTTGCTAATGAATGAATATCACTTATTAGCAAACTTTAGCTTTTCCTAGTCATCTCAGAAATCCTTTACTTGCTCTGTTACTGTGTAAATATGACCTATTTTAGTCTTTCTGGTTTAAAGAGGATACTTACATATTTGCTTTTATTTGTAATTTTCAGTGGAAACTATCTTGTATTTTATGTTTTAGATCTAGAAGTCATGTTTAAAAAAATCACCATGTTTGTGATGTACCATCAATTAAGCAGATTAAAATATGCAACTGAGCGTTCTGTGATGGCTTTACATTGCCTGAACTTAGGTGTGGTAAGCACAAGAGAAGTCTCGGGTGACTTTTGATAAAGAGGGAACTTGTGTCTTACATCCTTGGTTATTCAAGCTAAAGTTATTCTATGACCAATTATTAGATTAGTCATAGAAATAAATGGCAGAGCCTCTGAGGAGAAGTGCTCGACTAGAACGGGGTTTGATAATGTGGATGCCACTGTTCATTCATCCTCACTTCTATTTATTTAACATTTATTGAAACAGGTGCTATGAAAGATGGAGGGTTAAGCTAGGTTATTAAGCTGGAGGCTGAGAATCAGGAAAACTTATGTGCTAAGTATGACCATAAAAATCATGCAATTTAATATTATCAGTTACTGTCAAATATGCTTCTGAATGCTCTTCTATATGGAATTCAGGTCTGGCTAGAGTTCAATTTTAATAAAGTAGGTATCATCCTAAAGTTATGGAAATTTTAATTAAAGGTGAAGTCCATGGGCAAAAATCATTAAACAGACATAAATGAAACTATAGCTGAGTATGAGTTTGTGGTTTATTGAAGGAATTCTTCATA
Organism: Carlito syrichta; assembly: GCF_000164805.1. Taxonomy (NCBI): domain Eukaryota; kingdom Metazoa; phylum Chordata; class Mammalia; order Primates; family Tarsiidae; genus Carlito; species Carlito syrichta. Next base: position 362,031 of record NW_007247190.1, on the reverse strand, counting down.
TTTAAGCAGTTAAAGGAAGAAAAATTCCCATATGCTTTGATATTGGGTCTCTTGAGCTTCCATCTTTATGATGGTAGTCATAAAATTAAGGCCTTTAGTCACTTAGGAGAGCAGGTATCTCTCATGAGGTTGAGTTCACTAAGAACCTGCGTGGCTCTCTCTAGCTCATGTTTTCTCAATCCTATTCAGTCTTTACTCAAGGGTATTATGTGATGAATCCCAGGGATGCCCTGTGTTACAGGTGCAGCCTCTGCTCACCAGTGGTGTTGCTCAGACCATATTGCTACCCGTCAGCTTCCCATGGGATGGAGAATGGCACCATCATGTCTTGTGAAACAGAAGTCTATCACATGCAAACATGGAAAACTGTCTACATATGACTTCTGAATTTAAAAGGACTTCATACATGGAATGTTGGTTCTTTAGTCAGTCCTTTATTCTTTTTGTGTAGGACAGTTGCATTCTTTTACGAATTCTTTAGTCATGATAGTAAACCCCTAGTTGTCAACATCCTTTTTCTTTAAACTTTCTCCGTGAGGATCATGTAATTTGGCTGATAATGGAGTAAATACAACAGAAAGGGCCCTGCCTTCGATTTACTTATGCTTTTGATTGCTGGCATTTTGAATAACCCCAAACTCAGCCACATTTATCATAAAGACAGGATGTCCCTCCAGCTACCTGACACTGCACATTGTGTACACCCTGGGCACTGGCTGCTCTTGGAGGTGGAAAATGTGACCACACGTTGATGACAAAACTTCTGGGTAAGTGCATCCATGAGCTCTTCTCCCTTCTTGCTGTATTTAGCTCAAGGTAATTTTTAGAGATATGCCGTGCTGTCGCACCAAGCGCAAAGCTAATTCCCAACATGACTCGTCCATTTTCTCATTGCTGAACCCTGACATTTTGCACAGCCCTGGCTGCAGCGGCCTCCAGGCTGTGACATCCATGGCAGTCAGCATGCTGCTTCGCGTCTCCTCCCTCTCCTCCCTCCCCTAAGGAGTCGTCTCCAGAAATCCCAGCTTCTAGTCGGGACAAGTCCCGTGTCGCAGCGAAGTTGTTTTGCTTACTGTGTGCTCAGAAGAGCTGGATGGTGATCACAACCCTGGATCCGACACTCGTGCAGGTAAGAGGCTCAGAGTCTGTGAGCCCAGGACCCCAGGTTGGCAGCAGTGGTGCAGAGGTTGAAGACGGGTCCTCCGGTGCAGTGGATGCACACCACTGCATCCTTCTCTGGGTGGGAAAACTGGACCTCTTTAAATTGGGTGAAACTGTTATCTGGTCTGTGGCTTTGAAGATACTTATAAACCCCTGCTCTTTCTTCTGAACTATCAGAAACAGCAATAAAGATAACTAATATTTTTTGAATTGAAAGGTGAGAAAAATTAAGAAATGCTTAAAGGATAATTTGGTAATGTTCAGCTTAAGTAATGGAAATGAATTAAAATTATAACTAAAATTACAAGAATAATTATAATATTAATTAACAGTTTTTACAATATTCTTGATCAAGTGACTAAGTGCTTATTTCCCTAGAAAGAGGTGGAAAGCGTTTCTTTTATGCCAGAGCAGCCATTCACTTCCTTCCTCTCACCGATTACAAAAACACCAGTTCCTGAGTTTTATGGCTTTTATTAAGTTACATAGTGAAGAAATCAGATCCCAAACTTATAAAGTTGGATTTACCCCTGCCCCCAGGAAACAAGCTTATTATTAATTCATTTTATTTGGTAATAGCAAGAACAGAATGTCAACAAGTTCTGATAGTACATCAGAGACATTCTTATGTTTAATCTCTGGCATTTTCATTGGAAGTAGTAAAAAAATAAAACCTATAGCTAATGAAATGAAAGTTTTAGCAACTCACTACTACAATAAAAGATAACCAGTTTCCATTTTAAGATGGATAGTAGAAAGAAGAAAAATGTGTATCCATAAGAGTTATGTCCCAAAACAGAAACTGCTCTACGTTTTCAAGCAGGATGTTGTTTAACCCAGGGAATTAGCTGCCCTCAAACGTTGTGAAGTGCCAGGAGCCTGAAGGTCAAGGCAAGCCACGCAACTCTTAAACGCACACTCAACTTTCGGACATCAAAGGTCACAGACTCAGAAAATAGATGCTGGTGATCAGGCTTTTCTCTGGCACTTAAGAAGGTGATTTTCAAGGGGGCATTTAGAGGCCCCACAAAGCTTGTGTTTGCCACACGCCTGCCTGCTGGGCTGCTGGGCTGTCCTAGGGACACGGTGGTGTGCTTTGCCTCTCGTCTCCACCAGGTCTCCTGGAGAGCTTCCCATGGTGGCCTGCTGGCCAGGTAGCCACGGGGCTCACGAGGAGGGCTCCTGCCCTCTTAAGACAGGGAGGCTCCGTCTGAGGGAGCTGGTACTGTTTACAGAAGCAAACAGCGTCCTTCCATAAAGCGACAGCATTAACCCTGCATGGCCCTGCAGCACCAGGGCAATCTGGTGAGAGCCTGGGGAAGCCCCTCTGCCGCCGAGCCATGGTCCCAAGGGCCGAGCGTGGCTCGCAGGCCCCATCGCCCACCCAGGCCAGTGCCTGTCCTCCCTGCTCAGACTCCTCCTGGCGGCAGGTCCTGCGGTTCATGAACAGACTCAGTGCTCTGGCGTGTTTCCTGGTAACGTCTTCCTGCTGCCCCTTATTATTACGTGCTATTTCTCTTATTTCGGCCACTTTGCACCCTGGGAATACACTAAACAGCGGCTGCTCCCTGGGATTTTCTCCCGCTTTAGAGCTTTATTTCATTTCTGATTGTCTTGATTTCTCACTAGCAGCCTTTCCCAAAACTTGACTGAGGTTATGGCTCCCAAGGAGCTTTCATATCTTGTTTCATCATCACTGGACTGATGAGGCCATTTTAAATGAGCAATGGGTGAATTTAGCATTTTTTTTCCTAAATTGCGGGTTTCTGGCTCAGCTGAGTGTAGGGAAGAGCAGAGATTAAGAGGGCATGTGGAAATGAGAGGAATGCATGGAAATTAAACAGCCTGCTCCTGAACAACGATGGGATCAATGAAGAAACTAGGAAGGTTTAAAAAAGAATTGAAACAAAGAAAATGGAAACGCGAGAGGCCCAAGCCTGCAGGATACAATGCTAAGAGGTCATTAAATGCCTGCATCAAAAAGTAGAAAAAGTACAATGTCTCATAGAATACCATTAAAGAAGCCCTTAGAAAGTTACTGCTCCTGAGTCAGTTTATCCAGAGAGTGGAAAGTGCCAGAGCTGGGCTCGGTGGCTCAGCCTGTTATCCCAGCACTTTGGGAGGCTGAGGTGAGTGGATTGCCTGAGCCCGCGGGTTCGAGACCTGCCCAAGCAACTTGGCAAGACCTCATCTCTACAATAAATCAAAAATGAGCCGGGCATGGTAGCGCGCGCCTGTAGTTCCAGCTACTTGGAAGGCTGAGCAGAAGGATCGCCGGAGCCCGGCAGGTCGAGGCTGCGGTGGCCGGGAGCGGCCCCTGCACTCCAGTCTGGGCGACAGAGTGAGACTCCAACTCAAAAAAAAAAAAAAAAAAGTCCCAGAATGTTTCTGCTAGTGACTGTCTTCCGTGGGTCAAATTTCAGCCCCAGGAGTCGTCTCCCGCCTGCTGCTGGGTCCCACGGAAGTGGACATGGAGGACGTCCCTTGGCATCTTGCGCTTCAGCACCAACAACAGTGCCTAGTGAGGAAGAGGAGGCTCATGGCAAGGGTGTCAGGGGGACCTCAGCCGTAGCTCAGGAGTGACACAGCGGCCTGGGACTGGTGGGGTTGGTGCAAGCCCCCCTGTTCTGTCCACAGCAGCCTGGCTCCAGGATCAGGGAACAGCCCATGCTTCTGCTAGGATTCTCTAGGTGGAACACAAATCAAGCGCACATCTGGGCTGGCACATGAATTCGCATCCTGTTTTCCTGTCCAAGTGGAGGTTTGTACAAGTTATTATTACTCTTATTATCCAGAGAGAGAGAGAGAGAGAAAGAGAGAGAAAGAAGTCTGGCCTGCATACCATGTAAGTAGCATATTCATAATTTTCTGTGTTGAGGTTTTATTATCTCCAGTGACATAATATCTTATATTTATGTTTTACATTATACTTTCACGTAAATGCGAGTTTTATGGCAAAACAACCCAATAAATAGGTTTGGATAATATTGTTAGGTTAATTTTGAAAACAGGACTGGGACTTGTCTAAGGTCACAGGACCAGAAGATTTTAGTGAAAATAATTTTTTAGTACGAACCACAAGTCTTGAATTTTAGTTGTAGCTCCATATCTTACTTTCATATCATCATTATTATTTTTTTTTTAAATCTAGAAACACCAATAACCAGACCAACCTGGAGTGATGGACTCAGCAATCCTTCATTTTAGTAGTGGGCTCACATTAAACATGTCACCAGCATTTTATGGAAGTTTGTGTGTATGCACAGATAAGATTAGGAGAGAAAGGGAATGAGAAAAATGTATATTGTTGATTTATGACTTGTAAGCTAATTTTTCTCTATTTATTTAGAAAATATCCATAGCTTGAAATTAAAGAGAAATGCGGTTCCAACTAGCATAAAGCTAAACAAAAGACATAAAGACAAGTTATTTCCTGTTCTAATTTTTTCTCCTGACAATGAATCATTTTAGTTTTCAAGTTACAACACTTTATGGTATTGAAAGTAGTATTTTATAAACATAAATCCTATTGAGTGATTGCATTGAAGTTGAAATTAAGGTTAAAGACTAGGGTTCCTGTTCGCCAAGAGTATAGTTATAAACCAAATTTCACAACTGAATATGCTTTCAGAAAATTGCAAAGAACTGTGATCAAAGTAACAGGATCTAGTGAAACTAGTCAACGATGGAAAACAATCTGGCCTTAATGCTGTACAAGTATAAAGAAGTAAATGAATGGAACATCATTTAAATGTTGACCTCGTGCAGTTGCCAAGAAATGATGTAGCTTTTGCGTCTTAAAAACACACAGTTTGCTCCTTTCTTGGTGCAAATAGTCATTTAATGACGGAGTTATCTCTGCATGTCCAAAATAGATTGAATTAGTTCCTATTCCTCAAACTGGGTACTACAAACCATCCATCCTGTGTTTCTTTCTGTTTCTCTACCCTCTTGCTACATTTATGTTACATTTTAACATAACTGGTGGTGACCTTCCACAATCAATATATATATTAGCTGATTTAAGTATTTTTTTTTTTTTTTTGAGTTGGAGTCTCTGTCGCTCAGACTGGAGTGCAGTGGCCACTCCCAGCCACCGCAGCCTCGACCTGCTGGGCTCCGGCGATCCTTCCGCCTCAGCCTTCTGAGTAGCTGGAATTACAGGCGTGCGCTACCACGCCCAGCTGATATTTTGATTTATTGTAGAGATGAGGTCTCGCCAAGTTGCCCAGGCGGATCTCGAATCCGCGGGCTCAGGCAATCCACTCACCTCAGCCTCCCAAAGGCGCGGGATTACAAGCTGAGCCACCGAGCCTGGCTGATTTAAGTATTTCTTAATTGTTATTTTCCAGAATATTTTTTATATCCTAGCCAAAAAATAAAGTAACATAAACTTGCTCCAGATTCTTGCCAGCATCAAATATCAGTTTAAATTAAACTGTGTAGTTGGAAGCCATTTCAGGATTTTTTTTTTTTTTTGATCAAGACAGGATAATTAGTACATCTACAAAAAGCATGCAATTGTTATTATCTGTGAAGGCTTTGCCACATTGAATACATTATTACCTGCACAAATAGGAAAGTAGAATGCTGCAATTCATTTTCTGAGCTGCTGGGTGTGGGAAAGAAAAGCAATCTGACTTTATCTTTTTCTTTATAATTAGCATTGCTGAAACAACTTTAAAAGCAGAACCAAAGGAAGATAGAAATGTAGACTGGTAACAAGTTGGGAAGAGTTTGTTATAAAAGAGGCCTGTAAGTATTTAAAGGCTATACGGAATGGGAAGACCTGTGCTTTAGAAGCGTGGGGCATTGAGCAGTCAGAAGTTTCAGACCTGCCCATGCTGAAGTGATAGCAGATAACAAGAGAAAGAATCTAAAGTGAGGAATTAGGATCCTTAGAAAAACTGAGCTGCAGGGAAAGAAGGCATTAACAGCTTGACAATGAAATACGCAAAATGTATCCTTAAATTGCTGATAAAGTTCACAAGCCCAAGCTCCATAATATAGCAGGGATCAGAAGCGTAGGGCTATTATTTTTTTATCTTATGCTCGTGCTCACCAGTTTTACGAACCTTGGTTTTGTCAAAAATAAAACTCTAATAAAGGCTATAGCATTCTCAATTTACCAGTGGACTATGTTCCAAGATTGCTTGGATCACAAAGTTCTAATTAAAGGAACTGTACAGTTTCTCTGGCTGAGCTCTGACTTGAGGTGCCAGGAAATCGGAGGCTCCCGTGGCTGCATGTCGACTGGCGTCCAGGGTGAGAGGCAGGAGAGCCCCAACTACACCCAGGAAGAGTGGAGATAAGACAACTGAAAGAGAGGGAGGAGCTGAGAACCACAGCAGATAGATGGCATTTCCTTTTAACAGAAACACTCAGGGCTACATCCCAGTTTGGAGTCAGCCCTGGGCTTTGCTCCACCCTCCAGCTTCTCTTCTGCCAGGCATCCGAGGGGGCTGCTGTCTCCTCTGTCCACCACTCATCGGAAGCTTCGACCCCAGCTCCTCCACTTCTTGACTCCTGGAGGAGAGGAGGCAGCTGGTCACCTGGATTTCTGTTCCTGTGGAAGCCTGAAGCTGTTTAAAAGTTTGATAGCGATTTTCACCACTGGCCACGTTGATTCTTTAGACGGCATTCTTTGAGAGTGAGTGATGCTCCAGGCATGTGGTTGGACAGTAGCAACAGAGGGATGAGTGAGTCCAGCTAAGAAGGCATGGTTTTCTCTCTGGAAGGAAGTGCACAAACACATGCTTAAAATCATATATGACAGTCCTTTCATATCTATTGGGGTCACTACAGCAAAAAGCAGGAAATAACAAGTGTTGGCAAAAATGTGGAAAAGTTGGAACTCTTGTGTGCCGCTGGTGGAAATGTAAAATGGTGCAACAGTTCTGAAAAACAGTATGGCGAATCTTCAAGAATTAAAAATAGAATTACCATATGATCCAGAAATTCCACTCCTAGAAATATACACAGAATAATTGAAAGCAGAACTCCAAGAGATATTGGTCACTCTTGTTCACAGCAGAATTATCCACAATAGCCAAAAGGTAGAAGCAACACATGTCAATGAATGAATGAATGGAGAGAAAAAATGTGGCACATACACATCCCTTGGAATATTACTCAGCCTTAAAAAGGAAGGAAGTTTTGACATGCTACATGAATCAACCCTGAGGACATTATGCTGAGTGAGATAAGCCAGCCACAAAATGACAAGCATGGCATGATTCTACTTCTATGGGTTATTCTAGAGTAGTGAAACTTGTAAAGACAGAAAGTAGAACAGTGATCACCAGGACCTGGGAAAAGGGGCAATGAAAATTGTTGAACGAGCACAGAGTTTCAGTTTTGTAAGATGAAGGCCTTCTGGAGATTGGTTGCACAACCATGTGAATATGCTCAACAACACTGAACTGCACACTTAAAATGACTACAGTGATAAAGTTTATGTTATGTGTGTTTTACCTCAATTAAAATAAAAATAAAGAACATGTGAATGATTGCCCTAAAAGTATGTACTTTGAAGGACGATGAGGATATAAACAGAAAACCCTGACAAATGGAGGGCAGGTAGAAGCCCTGATTCTTAACAGTGACTGAGAGCTCCCCAGAAAGCAGATGGAAAGATAGAGAGACACAAGCATGACAGGCAAGATGTCACAGTGTGCAGGGCACACCCTGCTGTGTGCTTGGCTGGGATGTCAACCGAAAGGGTGGGGCCTGGTCCAGAGTACAGGCCTGGTGCTCACATTTCTCAAGATGAGTATCTGCAGATGGTGCCTGTGAATTTCAGTCTTGCCAAACCTCTCCTTAGCTCTAGTCCTCACATTCAGCCTAAATCTGTGCGGGTAGCTGGCGGAAGTGCAGACTGAATAGGAGTGGACATCACACAGACAGGATCAAAGGAGGAGAGGCTAAGGGAGAGGAGTAGAAAGGGAAGTCGATGAAAATGCCGCACAGAGGGGCTTGGACTTCCTCACTCAGGCAGAATGTGCATTTCAAGCCCAGCAAAGAGGCAGGAGCTACGCACAACACGCATGATGCGTAAGAAGACACTTGTAATGTGGGCTTTTTGAAAGAGTGTTTTTGTGAATGCGAAGCATTGTTCCCGTGAAAGAAAAAAACAAACGAAGAGGCAATTATCCTCTGGGACACAAAACAGTACTCAGAAATGTGAGAAGAGGTGTTTTTAGCAATACTGAACTTGAAGCTCTCACATGACTTGTGTTTTACGTAGTTCTCATGTGAGGCCTGGTGACTGTCTTTTGCCATCATTGGGGTGACCAGGCAGCACCACTGGTCAGTTCATCGTCCTTCCACTTGGGACAGACGGCAGGTCCACACACTCCTTCGATGGCCTGCACAGTCTGTGCCAACACCGTGTGACACTGGAGCCAATGTTGGCTTCTCACGATGGCTAAGCAAACATCACTTCGTGAACATGTGTGTCAAGGAAGTCACAGTAGTGATTCACCTTAAAATTGTAATTCATTCCATGTTAATGATTATGAAAATAAAAGACACAATACTTAATAAGTAAAAGAGGATATGCAATGGAAAACCACAGTAATTAACAACACTTCAAGTATAATCAGGCATCTTCCAAGTGTTCTTAGAATTCTCATCAATACCATGCTGGATATCCATTGAGAGTCACTGATGATCTAGTTCTAAAGTCACATCAGTCTATATTTCTGCTTTTATTTTTGCTTTTTTCATCTTTTACTGTTTTATTTTCGATCCAGAGGGCACACATGTGTATTCATTACACAGTCACATTGTATAGTGGTGGGGATTGAGTCTCAGGTGTCCCATTCCCCATATGGCGAACATTGTGCCCTGTAGATAGTTCCTGAGCCCTGACCGCCTCACCCCCTTTTCCATTACTGGTGTCCCCAGTGTCTGATATCTCCGTCATTGTGACCACTTAACTCCCCCCATGAGTGAGAACATGTGGTGTTTGGTTTTCTCTTTCTTGGTTTACTTAGGATGATGATCTCCAACTCCGTCTATGTTGCTGCAAAGGACATGATTTCATTCTTTTTATGGTTGCATAATATTCCATGGTGTATATATACCGTATTTTCATTATCCACCAATTGATTGATGGACATTTAGGTTGATTCCATATCTTTGCAATTGTGAATTGTGCTGCAATGAACATGCAGGTGCTGGTGTTTTTTTTACATAATGCCCTGTTCCTTGGGGTAGATACCTAGTAGGGGGATTTCTGGATCTAATGGTAGATCTAATTTTAGTTCTTTGAATAATCTCCGTACTATTTTCCATAGAGGTTGTACTAATTTACACTCCCACAAGAGCTGACACATGAAACAATGGAACAGAGTAGAGAATCCAGAAATAAACCTAAATACCAACAACACACTGATCTTTGACAAAGACAACAAAAATATACATTGGGAAAAGGACACCCTGTTCAACAAACGTTGAGAAAATTAGATAGCTACATGTAGAAAAATGAAACTTGATCCCCATCTCTCCCCATATACAAAAATTAATTCAAGATCAATTAAAAGCTTTAACATCAGACCTGAAGCTATACAAATTCTAGAAGAAAACCTAGGAAAAACTCTTGGGGATGTGGGCCTACGCAAAGAATTTATGGCCAAAAACCTGAAAGTAAATGTAACTAAAATAAAAATAAATAAGTGGGACTTGATTAAAAGAAAAAGCTTCTACACAGCAAAATAAATAACAGAGCAAACAGGCAGCATACAGAATGTGACAAGATATTTGCAAGCTATACATCTGACAAAGGACTAATATCCAGAATCTGCTTTAAATTTTTTTATCAGTTAATTATTTTACCTTCAGAAACTGAAATTTCTGTTTCCAAAATGCCATCATGTGGAAGTAGAACATGAGCTGGATCACAGCTTGAGCAGAGTGAAAGTTCTTCAGGAGTGTTGGGGTTCCAGCTTCAGTGAATTTGGTTTCTGTTCCTAATTTCCACAAAGTCTGTCTTAAGCCACAGCCTGAGATGAGAACCACAGATTATGTTTGGGTGCATTTTGGTCCTCCCTAAACTCCTCCACTGCCCTGTAAAAATCCTTCCGGCAAGCTTCAACTCTGAGGCAAACCAGAAACAGTGAGGGTATTCCAACTTGCTTAAAAACATCTGCCCTGCCTGGCACTGAGAAGGTGCCGCATACACTGCAAATCGGTGTGCCTATAGTTTTAAAGAAGTAGAGGGCTTCCTTTTTAAATAAGAACCAGAGAGGATACGATCATTTGGTCCTGTCCCAAGAAGAAACACGGAGAACATGTTCAGTTTTGGAACGACAGAGTCCAGCAAACAGAAGATAATTTAAACCAATCTGTTGGCAAAAGATCTATTTCCAAGCCTGATCAGTTTGTGGCTACTCACCACAGGGTGCTCCAGAGTATGCCAAGGCATATCTCCTCCCAGAACTCAACTTATTTGCTTCTGTAATAGTGCCACTTGCAAAGAAGGAACTATTTTCAAAGCAGTAAACACAACTCCTACATTTTCTAGTAGCTTCCAAGTGCTGGACAGATGCTCCTTGACTCGCAGTGGAGTTACCTCTCGGTAAACCTGCAGTAAGAAAGAAACACACTTAATGCAATAGGCCTCGCCTGCAATAAACGTACTCAGAACACTTGCGTTAGCTGGCAGCTGAGCAACATCATCCAACATGTAACCCTTTCATGATAAGGCGCTGAACATCTCCTGTAATACACTGAATATGGCATGCTGCAGGCTGTGGGGTTTACCCGAGTGACAGCTGATGAGAGAGAACACCCAGATCAAGTGTGGCACCACATGCTGCTAAGGAGCCAAGACTGGAACTCGGTGCCTCCGGAATGCCCGTTGCTTCCATTCCAGCGTCAAGTCGGGGTCATCTAAGTTAGGGGCATCTGTCTTGTACTGCTGCTATGCCAATACATTCCGCACTGCCCAGGGACATTTGCACCCCAACACTTATTTTTCCGCCTGCAGTAAGAAAGTACTGGTGTCCTTCCTTTATAAAATGCAATTGTCCTGATTAAGTAGAAGACATCACATTTCCCACAACTGTGTCTTCAAGCTGGGTGTGTCGATTATTATGATAACTAGCGTTATTATTTCATAACAGCCCGCTTGAGGAAATATAAAAAGCACCGGCCATATTGGTTAGAAAACCAGGTTTGAAGTCTGCACTCCGCCTCTCGTGAGCAGCATGTCTTCAAATGGCAGCCATCCCATGGTGTGCGTAGGCAACCGGTCCCAGCAGCTGCTGTGGGTATCCAGGCCTGCTGTTTGCTAAGGGGGGCCATCATACATGAGAGGCTTGGCCCTCATCGACATGGCCTCCATATCCCCTGAAGACTCTCTTTGCATCCCACAAGCCAGTGCTGTCCAAGGGTCAACTGTACTTTGCTGTTCTGAGACTCCGTTCCCTCATTTGAAACAGGAAGAGAATAACCTCTATTTTGTAAGCTGGCTGTAAAAATTAAAATAATAGAAGCAGAGTGTCCCATGGATAGGCACGAAGAATTTGCAATGATGGCTGTTTCAGCAGCTCTAGATGCGTACGGTTCACATGCTCATCTCATGTGCCACCTATAGGCTCACAGCAGCTTGGACCTAAATAAAGCAGGTTGGAGAAAGATACCACTTATTTTCAAGTGTGTGTGACTTTTGTGAACACAACACTCAGATCTTTTAGAAAGGTAGTTAGATCATGTGACCTGTGCTGAAATTGTCCTGTGGAGCCTGCTGACTTCCCAGGCAGAGTCCGAGGTTTCCCCACAGGCCCCATGTGGCTTGGTCCCCGCTGATGCCGGGTCTCACCCCGTCAGCTCACCTGTCCCAGTCCCGCGGGGCCCCCTGGCTGTTCTCCGACCCACTGAGACTGGATCCTGCAGAGGCTTCCCTCTTGCTGGCTCCTGGGTTTGCAGCTCCTTCCCTCCGAGTGCACCATGGCTTTCTCCCTCCAGTGCCACCTTCCAGGGTCACCCTGCTAAAGTTCCACACACTCCTTACAGACACATGCACACACACTCAAGCACACACTGCCACACACTTTCCTCGCACAAACACCCACTGTCCTCACACTCCCCTCACGATACACACTAACACTTCTCACACTCCCACACACTCTTCACACACAAACACACACACTCCTCACACATGCATGCTCCCACCCCACTCTCCCCCATATGCTCCTCACACACACGCACTCACACTCTCACACTCACATGAACTCCTCACACTCACACAGACTTCTCACACACTCACGCACACACCCACACACACTCACATACTCCTCACCCACACACACTTCCACCCACTCTCTCCCCACACACTCCTCACACACACTCACACACACTCCTCACACCCCCCCATGCATACACGTGCCCTCCACACACACACTCCTCACGCACACTCACATGCACTTCTCAATCCACAGATTCTCACACACTTTCACACACTTATACTCACAAGGGCACACACACCTCAGTCTCTGTCCGTACCTCGCTTTTTCTTCAGAGCTCACGTCCCACTACACATACTTTACTGACTTGTTTATTTTTGTGGCCTGGGCTTCTCTTCTAGAATGGATGCTCCGTGAGCAGGATGAGCACATAATTCGTGGCATATTTTGGATACTTTGAGAATAAGAGGGTTCTATTTATAGTTTCACTAAGCAACTGATCCTGCCAAACTGGGATGTGGTCAGCCTGTAGATGAAGATGGAGGTTTTTGATTCAAGTAATTAATTATGAATATGACAATGCCTTTTTGAGACAGGGTCTCCTTCTGTCCCCCAGGCTGAAGGGCAGGGGTGCAATCGTGGCTTAAGGCAGCCTCGAACATCCGGCTCAAGCAATTCTCCCGCCTCAGCTTCCAAGTAGCTGGGACGACGGGTGTGTGCCACTGCTCCGGCTTGAGGTTCTGACTGTATTTTCAGGGTTGCAGACCCCGTGTCTACTTCACTGCAGGGTGCCCAGTGGGTGTTTACTGATGTTCGGAGTTGAATGAGTGAATAGATCCTGAAGACCAAGTTCATGTCTGCACCATTTCTTGCTTCTGATTTGTTTCTCTGACCTCTTTCTCTCTTCAATTCATTGCTACCTAAGCAACAAGTCACTTGGAACCATCTAAACAGACAAGCAAAAACATTGCCATCCCGGTACTTGCTGAAGAGGGCCCGCATCTCTCAGCCTGACGTTAGGCTCTTGCCACCGTCTTGGATGCTCAGATCTCCTCTTCAGTCACATTTCTCAGCACTTGCTCCTTGGACTCTCTGTGATCTCAGCCTTTTCTTGCCGTTTCCCAGAATAACAAGCCCTTTAAATAGGTGACTTTGCAGAGTATTCTATCTTCCACCAAATATTGCATTTTCTCCTTTAATTTTACAAACTCATCTTCATCCTTTAAGACACTGTTCACAGTTCACCTTGTCAAGACCTTGAAGCACCTGAGTAATTGGTCCCAGAAATTTCTTCTACATTTTGAAAGAATAATCACTAGGTATTTTTTTATATTTGTTGCAAGATACTTTATTTTAAAAATACTTTAGCATTATACCTTTTGTGTATATGTGTAAATTACATTTTGTTTATATTCTAGTTTGCATATAAAGCTCTTCAATAAAGATTTCACACGCTAGATGTATCTATGTCAAGTACCAGTTCAAGTATCATCTAAATACAGAGAAGATAATTTGTTCATTAGAAAAAAGAATGCTAGAAATCATTTCTTATTTTCTTGATGAAATAAACATTGTTGAAGATATATAATTGGCTGGAAACATTTCATGGGCTCCGCCACCTTTGTGTGAATGAAATACTAGAATCTGGCAAATCCTGCAGGGTCATGCCCTAGTGTTGAGTCCAAGTTCTAGATGCCCATTGGATCCTCTCACCCTACTCTTCAGCAGAGTCGTTCTTTCTAATCGGAGTCAAAGGCCAGTCAATCTACCATTAGGATGTAACCATGCCCCTCCTACAGTAAACTTTCAAGTGAAGCTCTTGTCCGATTGTTTAGAACAGAGCACAGGACATCACTGAATTTAAAAAAAGAAAAAGTTGCATGATTGTTTTGAGGCATTTTTGCTTCTAAATATTTGAATTTGTGGCAGAATCGGTCTGAAATTTTTCTGAGGTCTATAACTTTTCCTGATTAAAAATATTCCAACCTGTCTCTCCTTGCTGGAGAAAACAAATGTTTATTAAAACAAACAAACAAATGAAAAACAACCATAGATATTAGTGAGCAAATTTGCTTGTATCAGTCTGAAGTCGTGTTATGGTTACTTAATTATATGCCACAGTCAGGTCCTCCCACTGGCTTGTAAGCTTTTAGATGAGCCGTGATCTTCTTTTTACCCAAGGAAACTGCCACATTGGTGGACTGGCTCAGCAATTGCTTGTTGAGTGAATGAATAGGTGAAATACAAGACCTGTAACATTAGAAACAACTAAAGGCAACATAACTTAAAAGACTTAAAGACAACAAAATAGGTAAAGTGATAGAATGATCAACCACCAGTGTTGTCTGAGGTTTAGCAATGTCCCCAGGATATAGAACATTCAAAACAAATGCCAGGACAGGCTTCAGTATATATAGATGATTGTTCAGCCTTCTTTTTTCTTATTTACATATTATTCACATTAAAAAACATAAAAATATAGACAAGGTTGACAAAATTTAGATTTCATTCTTGATAAAAAAAAATCTTAACAGTTTGAGTATAGAAGGAAAATTCCTTAACATATTAGAGTCCATTTGTGGAAAACCTACAGCCAATATAATAATCAGCAGAAACAACTGAAATATTTTCCACTAAGGTCTGATACAAGAGAGGACTGTCCATTCTTACAGCTTTTATTCAGCATAATAATGAAAGTACTAGCAAGAGTAATCAGACAAGTAAAAGAAATAAAAGGCATCCAAGTTGAAAAAGGAGATGTAAAATCATCTCTATTTTCAGATTATAATCCTATATGTAGAAAACTCCAAAGAGTCCATCCATAAAAAACCCTGTAGAACTAATAAATGAATTCAGTAAAGTTGCAGAATACAAGATCAACACAAAATCAGGAACATTTCTATACACAAATAAAATTTAGCTAAAAAACCACAAGAAAACAATCTCATTCATAGTAGCATTTTAAAAAATGCTTAGAAACAAAGGAGCTGAAAGATTTGTATGCTAGAAATTATAAAACATTGACAAAATGAATTGAAAGAGACACTAATAGACGGAAAGATATCTCATGCCCATGAATCAGAAGAATTAATATTGCTAAAATGTTTATACTGCTCAAAGCAATATTCAGATTTAACACAGTCCTTTTTAATATGCCAATACCATTCTTCAGAGGAAAAAAAAAAAAACCAGAAAGTCATATGAGACCACAAAAACAAACAAACAAAAAACCCAAATAGCCAAAGCAGTACCAAGAAAGAAAAAGTTGGAAACATCACATTCCCTGATTTAAAATTATACTACAAAGCTATAGTAATCAAAGCAATTTGTACTAGGATAAAAACAGACACACAGACCAATGGAACAGAATGGAGGCCCAGAAATAAATTTCAAAGTATACAGCCAATTAACTTTTGACAAGGCCACCAGGAGGACCCAATGGGGCAAGAATAGTCTCTTTTAAAAATCTTGCTAGAAAAACTAGATTTCCACATGCAAAATAATGAAATTGAATCCTTATCTTAAACCATATACAGAAATAAACTAAAATGGATAAAAGGTCTGATTGTGAGACCTGGAACCATAAACTCCTAGAAGAGAACACAGGAAAAAAGCTCCCTGCATTGGCAATGATTTTTGGGCTAGCACACCAAAAGTTCAGGCTACAGAAACAGAAATAAATGGAAGCCAGGCTTGGTGGCTCAGCCTATAATCCCACGCTTTGTGAGGCTGAGGTGAGTGGATTGCCTGAACCCGCGGGTTGGAGACTTGCCTGGGCAACTTGGCAAGACCTCATCTCCACCATAAATCAAAAATTAGCCGGGCGTGGTAGCGCGTGCCTGTAGTCCCAGCTACTTGGAAGGTTGAAGTGGAAGGATTGCCGGAGCCAGCAGGTCGAGGCTGCGGTGGCCGGGAGCGGCCACTGCACTCCAGTCTGGAAGACAGAGTGAGACTCCAACTCAAAAAATAAAATAAAATAAAATAAAAATAAATGGGATTATCAAACTTAAAAGCTTCTACACAATAAAGGGAATATTCACAAAATGAAAATATAACCTATGGACTAGGAAAAATATTTGTGAACTACATGTCTGATAAGAGGTTAATGTCCAAAATTTATAAATAACTTTTACAGCTTAACCAGAGAAAAACAAATAATCTAATTTAAAAGTGAGCAAAGGACCTAAATGGACATTTTTCCCAAAATGTAACACTGGACAAGAAATATCCAAAGAAATACTCAACATCACTAATCATCAGTGAAACGCAAATTAAAACCACTATGAGATGTCACTTTGAAAATAGAATGGCTATTTTCAAAAGACAAGAGACAACCAATGTTGGTGCCACCGTGGAGAAAAAGGAACTCTAGTACACCGTTGGTGGAAATGTAGATTGGCACAGCTAATACAGAAAATAGCATGGATGTTCCTAAAGAAATTAAAAATAGAACTACCATATTGCCCATCAATCCTCTTCTGAGTGTATCCATCCAAAGGAGATAAAATCACCACCTCATAAAGATGTCTGGATTCCCATGTTCACTGCAGCATTATTCACAATAGCCAAGCATGAAAATTCCCTAACTGTATGTTGATGGATGAGTAAAGAAAGAAAATGGGGGACATAGAACAATGGAATATCATTCAGCCTTCAGAAAGAAAATCTGCTATTTACCACAACAAGGACGGGCCTGGAGGACATTATGCTAATAAGCCAGATACAGAAATAAAAATGTCGCATGATCTAATTTTATATGTGGAATGTAAAAATGCAAAATAAAGAGGGCCAAATATCCAGGAATAGAAAATAAAACAAAAGTAGTTACCAGGGATGAGGGGGTGGTGGGTGGACGGCAGTTGAAAGATTTAGGTCAAAGGTTACAAAGTAGCAGATATATAGGATGAACAAGTCTAGAAATCTAGCACACAACATGAAGACCATTAACATAATTGTATAAGACAATTATTAATATAATTAATAAGACAATTAATATAATTGTATGGTGTTTGGTACTTTTGTGAAGTAGATTTAGCTGCTTTTGTCACACACCAAAAAGTAACTCTATGAGATGGCAGATATGTTAATTTGCTTCACCCTAGTAACCATTTTACTCTCTGCGTCCCATAACGTCATGTTGCAAACCTCAAATATACACAGTAAAACTAATTAAAAACAAAGCAAAACATAAGGTAAAATCAAAGTGGCTAGTGACTGCCTGGCATATAGTTATAACTTATTTCAAAAAATCTTGAAAGTTAAATAGCAGTGAGCAAATTCTGAATAATGAAACATTAATTTAGAGTGCCACAAATGATTTCATACCTTTTAAAATATTCTTCTTGAATTAAAAGATGTTATAGATGATAGTAATAATAAGATTGTTTTACTTTTGAAAAGTTCTTTATAGTTTCTAAGGCACTTTCAAAAAATGTGATTTAATCTTCCCAACAAGCCTTTAAGGAGGGTATTGCAGACAATGCATCCTAATTATAGTGCAGACTTATCTAAGAACTCAGAAATACAGAAAATGCAATGCTCTGAGTTAAACTAAATCTCTAAGTTATAGAAAGATAGTGTCTCCTAGGCCCAAGGTATCCAGATTAATGTATCTATTAGGAATGCTCTCAGTAAGTCAAAAAACAAACAAAATACAGAATTTAACTTGACAGTGGCCCAACAATAATGCTTTTTAACAGTCTCACGTAACAAGGTGTTCAGACACACCGTGAAGGGCTGAGTGGCTCAGTGATGCCCCCAAACTCAGATTCCTTCTAGGCTGGTGGTGGCTCAACTTCTTACAGATGACAGTGATGATAAAATGTTTGCTCTGCTGAAAGCTCAAGCCTTGAGTCTCCAGTAAAGGCCGGAAGAAGAGGGAAGGGATGGCCTCAGCTTTGCCTGCCCCTTTTGTAGGGATGCAGAAGTTTCCCTCGAAGGGCCCAGCAGTCTTTGGTTTGTCTGCTATTGACCAGAACTGCCAAAAAGCCATCTATAGCTTCTGGGTGGACTGGAAGCAGACCAGAAAGAATGGGTTGGAGTTGGGCATGGTCTCAGCCAGCCAAGAATGTCTGTCCCTGCTCTTATGTAGAAGGTAGCCGACCAAGCATGCATAGCTCAGAAAAGCCCATGTGGCACTTTGCTTACTGCGCAGTGCTGGGCCGGGAGGCGCAGGATGAACTTTCTGCTCATCGTGAAAAGTCTTTGACTGAGGCATCTGGTGAACCATTCCTCAAGAATATCCACTTCTCTTTGACCTCATTCTATACACACCAAAAAGCCTTCTCAGGGAATTGAGGCCTTGAGGTGAATGCCTAAGATATGGCATGCAAATTGTGACAATGAATATAGTCAATTTAGCTTCTCTATTGTGTGAACTTAGTGTTAGGAAGTCCCTTACCATGATTTTAAAAAATCGTATATTTGTTACCATGATCTAATTTCTGGACTTGCAAAACCAAGGACCGGATCATGGACCGTAATATATTTACCAAGAAAATGAACTTGCTCAAATCAAATGGGCTAGAATGTACATGAATCCATTCCACAGTTGAATGCATCAAGTGAGCTGGTCTGTCTCTTCAAACTTAGAACAGAAAAAACTGTTCCCATTTTGTAGAAGAGAAAACAGGTTCAGAAAAGTTCAATTCCAGTTGCACATATCTGGTGACGTTTACAAAGCAGGAATCTCCAGGAAGGGATCCATTCAAAATTCCAAGAGAACTCTCTGTGCTCTGTGTCCTATCCTTTCTACACCTGCTGTCCATTTCACTCTGGTAGGAGCCCTCTCCCTCCAAGTGTGATGTCATGGGAGAACTAACTTCTATAGCAATCCATGGGAATCAGTGCCACCATGACACTGCAAGTCAAAAAGGTTCACCTCTGCGGCTTAAAAACAATCCCACGAGGCCACTGCAACCCAGGAGCATGTAGGGCACAAGCAGAGGTCTTACGGTCATCACACGTGCCAAGGGCTGGGCCTCTAGGCTGCTGACTTTGTTGGTCACTTAGGATTTTATGGATCAAAATCAAACTCTTCAAAAATTTCAGTAATAGGTATAAATATATACAGTATTGCATTTTAATACTTTTATATTTTGCTATCTTTTATTATATAATTAAATTCTGTAATTTACTACCCAATTTGCTATCATATAGGCTATTCAGGTATTGGTACACATTTAAGGATGCCACGTCTGTAAGGTTACTGCTAGAGCAGAAAGAGTATTTTCAAATATCAGAAAGCTGCTAAAGTTATTGTTCTGAATGTTTTTCTAGCAATAATAATTCAATTTTTAACCAAAACCATGTATCTATGTATCGGAGCAAGTCATTAGAATCAGATATGAAAGTTTCCTTGGGCTTCTGGTGGCAACAGCATGGAAGGATGATTACTCAGTGTGAATTCCATGTGTGAGTGGGGATGATTCATCACCTGGGTGTGCACTGTTAGACCCTGTGTCCTGGGAAGTGGGGTCATCTAGAATCCTGAGGGCCCCAGCACAAATTCCTCTTTCTCACCTTGGTGATGTGGCTTTTGTTGCCTGGAGATTTAGCCCTGGGATCCCTGTGTGTGGAGATAATGACATGTCTGAGAGTATATTAAATTATTTCACAAGTGTTTATCAAGCATCTACTATGTGCTTGCATGATTCTCGTGACCATGGACCCAGTGGTGAACATTAGGTTGCGGTGTTCATGGAACTTTTGAATTGCGGAGACAGTAAATGAGTAAGTAGATAAATTGGGGACATTTGGACAGCAATAAGTCCCCCCAAATTTGACAGCACAGTGATTTGGGAGAATTTATTCCAGAGAGAACCTTGGGGAAGGACTTTCTGAAGAGGTGACAGGAGACCTGAGACTGGCAAGCATTAGCCATGCAAACAGCTCGTGGAAAGCGTTCCAAGAAGCTGTGATTTCAGCTTCACCACTGTGGCAACCCGTCAGTCATCATTTGCAATAGGAGTTTGCATCACATAGTGTTTTTTAAAAGATCAAAACAAAACCAACCAACCAACCTGAATGCCACATGCTCTCACCTATAAGCGGGCCTTGATCACTTGTCACATGAGCACCAAGGTGGGAACAACCGGCACTGGACGTTGCTAAGGGGGGGGAGGGCAGAGGGGTAAGGAGCGCCCAGCCACACACTGGGTGCCAGGTCCACTATCAGGGGGATAGAGGGTCCACTGGAAGCTCAAACCTCACCTGCACGCCATTTACCTATGTCCTCACATGTACCCCACAACTCTAAAGTAAAATAAAAAGGGGTTTTGCGCTCAAGGAGCTTAAAATGTAGTTTGATAAAAAGTTACTACTCAAATAATTGTACAGATACAAAATCATTATACAAGTGAAGAAATCATTGCAGATGAGTGCCGGGAAGACACTGGGTACCGGGAGCATGTATAACGTGATGGATGGTAGTGTCACATTAAATCTAGCCTAAAGGTGCCTCCTTACACCTTTTAAGTCCAGCCTAAAGGTTTCCTTGGTACACAGTGAACTGTAACCTTACTGGATGTCTAAATAGACGGTGACTTTCTCATGCCTGTCACCAAGTTTCTGCTGTCACTCCTCCTCTAAGCATACCTACCCAGACCAACTGTTTAAACTGGGATCAAATAAGGTAAACACCGAGCTGTGATCAGTCCAGCTATTTTTGTACCTCCCTTCTGTTTTCTGTGGACACCTTTCTTTTTCTGTGAAATCTTCTTCCGTCATGTGGCTATGCGAAAGTCTCTCTGAATTTGTTGTGACCCCCACCCCCAGGAAAACCAAACAACAACAAAGGGAGACTGGGCAGGCAGTAGTGTAATTCCCATCATCACTCCACTGGCCGTTTTCACACATGAGCTGAAAGGCTTGCTCCAGGTTACATAGGAAACCCAAGCTTCCAACTCTGCCAACAGAGTTCCTCCGACACCATTACCTTGCTATCTCCTATATGATATCGATAATGCATTCCTAAGATAATTTAACTAAAGAGAGTGAATGAAGCACGTGATGAGCTGTGTTTTAAATAAGCATCTGCTTTCCAGCAGTACCTCCCTTGGGCTGAGCCAGGGAGCAGCTCCTCCCGCCTGCTGGGCTCACTCACCACATGCCAGCACCTGTTGGACTCAGATTTTACTTTCTCCATAAACTTGGGCGAAGTTTTCCCTGACACCTGGAGGGTGGCATTGCATTTATGAGCATGAGTGGTGTTAACTGAGGAGTGGAAGCCGAGATACCCATGCCTGGTGGAGGCGGGGAAGACCATAGTGGGAAAGAACCCAGTCCTGTTGGTCCTCTTGCTGGTCATCCACGCCTTGGGGTCTGTGGCTTTCCTCAATTTTATACCATGAATCACTCATGCAACAGATTTTAGCAGAAGCAACTTTAGGGCAATAGACTTGAAGAGGCAACACCAAGAAAATGGCAAGTATGTGCATTATACCTCTGGAGAGATGATTCCATGGGGAGCAGATGCAGCCATCTACAGATTTCAAGAACTGTATTGTCCTAACACAGGGACAGGGCCAACAATAGAAATGCATGTGCACAGAATGCGTTCGAACCAATGTATTCTTATTCCATAATTATAACTTGTTTTTCCTAGTTATCGGATATGTTATATGTTAAGGACTTCCAGAAAACAAAACAGTCCCAACAAGGTTTTTGCAATTGTGTGTATTTGCCATCCATAGGTAAGAATGGATTTGTGTCTTTCCTCTTTGTTTAAGAGTGAGAATCTTGAGTTGCAAGGACTCAATAACCATCTCCAAAGTTATTTTCTATATGTCTCCATGAAAGTTCTGAGAGCATGAACAAGAACACAGATTGGCTGCCCTGACAGGAACCACTTTCCAAGTGTGTGTGTGGGGAACTGTTTTTATAGATCCTCTTAAATTGGCTCATACTAGGTTGAGTTTCATAGGTTTAAGGGCGCCTTTTCAGAAACTTAGGTGCTTATCTTGTGTCTGAGATTAGCTGACACGTACAAACCTAACATTCCTAGTCTCCTTGCAAACAGAATGCAATTCCTTTTCTGTTTTCCCATAGCCAGCTGCTCGACTCAGATCACTCATTGGACTGTGCCTTCTGCTCCAGGAATCTTACCTGTTTCCGAAACTTACCCATTTCTTAGCCTGATTGAATTTGTTGGCCCAGATGCTGAATACAAGTTTGTTCTTCAGCTTCCTTCAAAGTATTTCAAAAGAAGAAACTGGATTGTGAAAAGAGCCTCTCCCTGCCCTTATCACTCTAGTGAGTGCACTGTTCCCCCATAATCATCATGTAGAAATATAAAATAGCATGAGATGGAGAATCCAGAGCCAGTTGTGTGATCTCAGTGTTTGCGATCCTCCCAGGACTCAGAAGCCCTTCGGAAAAGTTTCCCACATGCCCACCCTGGCACATACATGGGCAAGCAGGGAAGCTCCAAAATGCTAGTGAAGGTCTTTCCTGCTGTTTCTCAGAACACCACTGCTGGAGATGGTCTCTGATGCTGTGCTTCTTGGCAGTAAATCTAATTTCCTTCTTTCCTTCCTACCTTTTCTATCTTTCTTTCTCTCCATGTTTTGCTCCCACTTTCTTCCTTCTCCTCCCTCTTTCCTTCCTTCCTTTCTCCTTTCCTTTCTCATTTCTTCTTTCCTCTTTCTTCCTTCATTTCTTCGTTTTCCCTTCCCCTACTCCCTCCCTCCTTTTCTTCTTTCCTACCTTCATAGGTTCCTTCATATCTTCTTTCTTTCCTCCTCCCATACTCTTCCTTCCTTCCTTCTTTTCTTCTGTTTTTCCTATCTCCTTTTTTCCTTCTATTATCTCTCTCTCTCTCCATCCATCCATCCATCCATCCATCTCTCTCTATCTAAATGAGGTCTATCATTAGGGTTATATCTGAATTTGGAGGATGCATACCTTTTTTTTTTTGAGTTGGAGTCTTACTCTGTTGCCCAGGTTGGAGTGCTGTGGGCATGCTCATGGCCACCCCAGCATCAACCTGCTGGTCTCTGGTGATCCTCAGCCTCAACCTTCCAAGTATCTGGGAATACAGGCACACGACACCATGTCCAGCTAATTTTTTTTAAAATTTGCTATAGAGACGTGGTCTTGCCAAGTTGCCTAGGCTGGTCTCAAACCCGTGGGCTCAGGCAATCCACTTGCCTCAGTCTCCCAAAGTGCTAGGATTACAGGCTCAGCCACCAATCCCGACTAGAATTTGTACTTTTAAAATCTAATTGATAGCTTAGTATTCATGCTGGTCATGTTAGGCAAAATAATAACATCTGATTATTTTTAGGATGACCTATAGGATATTATTTTGGTTTCTCAGCTTCTTAGGCTGAAATCTTTTCATTTTCATCTTTCCATCCTTATTCAGTTTTCTTTAAATTGTTACAAAACTCCACTTCAAAATTGAAGCTTCCAAGCACCTACTAAGTTTAGCATGCTCGAGGAGAGCTTTTCAGATTATAATAGGTTCATAAGATTTATCAAATAATTAAAAAAATAAGGTAGGTCAATTAGGTTTGAAAGAAATAAAATGCATTCGAAAGTGTAGTTGTTGGAAAGGGTCTTTGTGAGTGATGATTGCATGTTATTTAGACTTTAATATTTATTTGAGTATAATAACTTGCATTGTCAGAATGAAACATCAAAGGTTCAGTAGATCTGAACATTGACTATAATGTATTTTAAAGTTGTTCAAGTAAAGAAATTACATGATTGACTCTGACTCATATATGTATGTAAAATTATATGCATTTTAAAGGGTTCATAAGTGTAATTTACATTCTTGGTAGTAGTGATGCTCTAGAAACTGGGAAAGGCTCTGTTCTTAGGTTCACAAGAAGTTTTGAAATTGTTTAGATTTCCCAAATTAACAATTGAGGCCAAAACTTAAAAGGCAAAACAAAGAAGAATCAAATTAAAATTTTATTCACAGAAAGCACGTAAAGAAACCTGCACATTTTTAAGATTTGAATGTTTGGAATTCTCAGATTGAGTTCAACCAGATGTCTAGGCATGGTGGGTAGTTTCCAGCAGCTGTTTCACAATGACGTTGTGACTCAACTTCCAGGCTTTCAGGCTTCACCTGCTTATTCTCATGCTCTGTTTTGGGTCTGGGTCCTAAGCACTTGAAACCACGGATACTGAGACAGGTCCTCTGGGTTCTCACAGGATTAAAACAATATGATCTGACATTTCCTATGCTATGCTGACGGCAGCTTATTCTAGGCACATGGAGTTTCTCACAACAAGGGAAAACATCTGAGGGAACGGTTTGTGGTTATCCTGGGCTATCAGCTAATCTGGCTTTCTAATCCCAACACTTGGCCTGGATTTGCACATAACCTGCTCAGGGGGATGAAATCGACAGTGCTCTAAACAAGGACTTAAACTTGGGCTAAACCTGCAGAAGTCATTTTTGTCTTATGCTCTTAATCCCCGTCAAGAGGCTGGGGAAACAATTGTTCCTGAACATGGGGAATTATTTGGACATAAATCTGTGTTTTAACTTCTAACACATTTTCCCATGGAGAAATATATGAAAGCCAAATTATGCTTCAAAAAATGGCAAACTAAATTATCTACTTAGGTTTTAGTTTATGCATATTGCAATTTAATAGTAGTTGACTGAAAAGTTATACTTTTTCTCTATTTTCATCATGATAGCTAACATTTGTTGAATAAATCCTGCTCTCAGACTTGTCTTAGGATATCTGCATTCTGTATCTATTTATTGATGTATCTTTCCACACAGCACATGCATGTATATGCATATAAACACAGCTTAGCAGCATATATATGTATATATATAGCTTACATTATATATAAAATATATGTTTATACTATATATGCATATATATAGCTTACATTATATAAATGTATATATATTTATACTATATATAATATATATACACACACACACACACACATATATATCCAAAACCCTCTAAGAGTTTATTATGGTGTTCATATTATACATAAGAAAACTGAGCCTCAGAAACAGTAAAACATTTTCCCAAGGTTACCCACTTAGCAAGTGAAAGAATTGGGATTCAAGCACAGTCTACATGATGATCTAAAGAATCATAAATAATATAGCCTAGTTACTTATTAATAGCAGAAAACAGTTATATTGAAATTACTATGCAATTAGGAATTTTGTTAAATAATTCATTTAATCCTCAAAGCAAATACAAAATATAAGTATAATTATTATTCTCATTTTGTAGATAAGTGGATTGTGGCATGAAGAAGATAAATAGGTTTCCCAGAATCACAAAATGAGTCAAGAGAGAATCTAGAATTTGAACAAAGGTAACCTGGCTTGAGAGTTTAAATATCTTATTTTCTTAAATAGTAATAATGAATTGTGTTTATCAACTACTAAGAGCCAAGCTATGAATTAGGTTTTAGCAAACCTTATCTTTCTTAATTATTTTAAAAAAACTCTTCAAAGTAGGAATAAATAAATCTTTTCAGAGATGAAAAAGAAGATATTAGGGAGATTTAATAATTTTCCCAGGGTCACAAATCTAATGGATGAAAAACTGGAATTCAATTCTGAGCTGTCTGATTCTAAGACTTGTACTATTTTTCCTACAACACGTTGTCTACAAGTTCCTGTTCCTACCCTTATTCTTATTCAATGATAGCCATTGTGGGAAGGTTAAATACAAAAATATTGACAGTTTATCAATCTATAAAGTAGCAAAACTAAAATAACATTACTCTAAGATACTCTAAATGTATAAGCAGACAAATTTAACTCCAGTGGAAAATATAAATAAAAATTAACTGGAAAATTAGCTTATCAAAGAATAAACAGGAAACTAAATCATTAAAAATTATAATTCACATTAAATTAATTATATTTTAATTGTCATTTTCAAAATAAGCACATATATAACTTTGTGTTTCATAACTACTATTTTATTTATAGACACATACATTATTGATACTCATTCAAAATTTGTCTTTGATACATGGTTCTCCAATTAATTTTCACTCTAAATGATATTAAGCAAGACCAAATTTTGCCAGTTTTAAAGCTTGCTTTATAAATAACAGACTGAATTATTTTCTGCTTTGCAGTAAAATGGACTTGTTTAACTTAATAACACCCACAGGACACTTTTTTTTTTACACATGTTCTTAGTTACTTACATGTGCACCTATGTCTGTGTATATACACAAGAAAAACGGTAATGCCACTGATCTCAAGGGATAACATAACATTTACTAGTGGCTTAAATGGGTGTCACTGCTTCATCAATCATCTTTTATTTTTCCAGCTGTCCCACCAAGAAAGCTGCTGAGTCAAACATTGTCCAGTGTTATTGGTTTGTACTTCAAGATCTTTCAAAAACAACTGAGGAAGGTTGTGATATATAATTAATAGAAAACATGATTCATGAGAACTTGAGGAAAATAAGTTATGAGCTGGACTTCATTTTTTAAAAGTGTGCATAATCTTTAGATAAAAGTCCAAGTAATAATGCAGATTGGACCATAGTAATTTTACAACATTAATTCTTAGCGTCGAAAGAGTATGTAACTAAAATATTGCTTTCTTGTCAACACTTGTTGGTCATTATACCCCCAGGATCAGAAGTGGGCAAATTCTGAGTCTCTGGAGGGTTGATACATATTCTTAGGAATAAAATGCAATTGGCTTATATAAATTCATAAATGTAATTTCTTTCAATGGGTGATCTAAATTTATATTTATTATTGCCTTTATTTGAAGATACTCAATAAACTTGTGTCTGAATTACATTAAAATCCATATGTTTACTTTAAGTATTTCCTTCTAGGACTATGAATAAGCCATTTCCTTTTCATTATGACTGCTATTTCTGATGCTGCCATTACTCTTTTTTATTGTCTTGAAGTAAATAATAGACCATTTTGAGTATCTTATTTTGCAATTAGAAAGTTTCCTAGGGTGATATTTTCTAAAATAAGGAAATTTCTTTTTTGAAGTTATTTAGTCATTCATAATAAGTAGTTTTAAAAATGATACTCAACTTATCTAAATGCCAGAATGATTGTCATAGTCATGTCATTGTGAAAACAAAATATAATTATATGTGGAAAAATTCAGTGATCCTGGGTTGGAAATATTTATACTAGCCTTAGTACATTTTACGCAGGAAAGTTTCAATGTGAGAAAGAGAGCATTTCTCCCCAAAAGAAAATATTGTGTGAAATGATACAATATCCCAAGAAAACACTATAACCAAGAACACGTGAATACATGTGATCCAATATCTGCCACAGAACATGGTTTAGTATATTCTACATGAATCAAAATTTTAACTCTGAGACATTAAAAGTTATAGCTTGAGTTTCATGCCCAATATCTACAATCCTGCTTCTAAGAGGTAGTTTCACAACACTAAGCGTCCAGCTTTGATGCTAAATCTTACCAGAAAATTTATGCTGCTCTGAAATATGTGCACTGCCATAATGTCTCATTTTAATTCTGCACACATGGACTTTCAGGATAATTATACTTTACATCTCAGTGACACAACATTGATTATCCAGTTTGTGAATTATCCAAGCCTTGCATCAGACTTGGTCTCCTTAAATGTGGACTCTGTCATTTTGCAGATTTGTCATTGGAAAGCATTGAGAAATAGAAGGGCACCTGAAATACATCATCACTTTTGCCATAATTCACACTATTTCGGGCTTATATATCAAAGTTTTAATTAGGTAAGAGTAAGACATTAGGTCTGTTTCAGTTTCTTATTGGAAACCAAAACTTAGTGGCTAAAACCCACAGCAATCATTTATATTGCTCTTGAATTTGCAAGATGGGCAGGGATGGTAGGGACAGGAGTGTCTGCTGAGAGAATGACTGGGGACTGGGGCATCACTTCCGAGATGGCTTGTCATGTGACCAGCAGGCAGGAGCTGGTGCCTCGTATAGGCTTCTGCAAAGACCGTTCAGGCTTTCTCTTACCACACAGTAGCTGCTTATCAAGAGTGAGTTTTTCCAGAGGCAGAAAATAGAAACTGCCAGTTTCTTAAGACCTGGGTCATGATTAATCTACTGTATTCTATTAATCAGGCAGTCAAATCATT
This sequence comes from Carlito syrichta, assembly GCF_000164805.1. NCBI lineage: Eukaryota > Metazoa > Chordata > Mammalia > Primates > Tarsiidae > Carlito > Carlito syrichta. The sequence goes on along the minus strand of NW_007247190.1, from coordinate 333,595 downwards.
CAGATTCAGGGGAGAGGACCTAGACCTATTGCTTGATGAGAGGCATGTCAGATAATCTGGAATTATGTCTTAATGTTGCTGCAAAAATAAACCAATTCATCTTAAATCTAGTTTTCAAGTACCCATTTTATTGATATATTTGCTGCCCTTCATTATAATAAATCATTTTTAGGCAAGCTATATCTGGTGTTTAAGTGTAGTAAATAATTATAATTGAAACAGAACTAGAAACAAAGCAGATATCGCATTCTGTTGCTGAGCATCTGGACTATTGTATACGTTTTAGTTATCGTATGTCAGCAAAGGCCAGTAAAGACAATGGTAGATTAGGAAAGGCCAACAAAAATAGCAAATCGTAAAAGAGACAGAGTAGTACTGTATAAATACAAACTTTAAGGACAAAAATCCTTGAAATTGTGTCCAGGTGTGACACCATAATAGCAATATTTGATACTCACTGGTTGGTTATACACACTTCTAAGTGCATACGTGTACTTCATAATTTAATCCCAATAACTACCCTGTGGAAATGGCGCTACTATCATTCCTATTTTACAGAGGCAAATAGAAAGTCCCAGTGGTTAAACAACTGTTCAACCTGCAAACGGGAGAGCTGAGATTTGACTTTCGTCACTTGGTTTCCCACAACCCAGCACGGCTCCCCTGGGCTGATTACTTGCTCTTCTTCTTCAGTCTTTTGTTGACATTGCGGGTGGACTGGAGATGAGGGAAAGCAATGGGAGCTTTCTGCATTACTGGACCCTTAAAAAGGTTGTCACACAAACGGTAGAAACTTGAAGAACATCTACTAAGCCCGTGGCATATTGAGCAAGATAGCAAAAATAGTGTTGGGCAATTCAAAATATGGAAAGTTAGTGAAAGAAACCTGGGCAGGATGCAGTGGAAACACCTCCTACCTCTGAGGGTGAGGGTCTCGGTAAGAGTGGGCCATTGGCATATCAAGTGAAACTGCTGGCAAGGCATAGCCTTAGCAGACACCAGGAATTGATAACTGTACCATGAAAAGGTGGAACTAACCTCTCCTGCTGCACCAAACCTGACTGAGAGACCAGTACAGAGGTTAAAATTCTTGCTATAATTTTTTTTCCTTTCTGCTTTCTATACTATCTTCTGAAGACTACTAGATAGATAGTCAAATTATAGAGAAAACATATAGTAAATTTAAACTTCCTTTTTTGGAAGCTGCACTTGAAGGAATAAACAGACCAGACTGCTCTCTGACTAATAGAATCTAGCTTTTTTTGGACATAAGCTATTCCTGAGAAGGCACAGAGCTCCTTGCGTAGTAGCACTGTCAGTTGCTTCCCCAATATACCTTCTTTCTAAAACACTCGTAATGTTGTTAAGCTCCCTGATGTTTTCCGCACTGCAATAATGTCAAGTGTCTCCCTGCATGGTCATTCCGTCTTCAGCTTCAAGCATGAATCCTCATTAGTTTAAGCCAATCACAGTGAACCCATTCTTCCAACAGCTGATTGGTTGAAATAAGGCTTTGTTTAGGCCAGTTATTTCCCAGGTGGCAGTTGCTGATTCATAAGAAAGTATATGCCCTTGTCTGGCCCGATCAGATCCAGGTGGCAGGCTTTTATGCCATGGAAGAGGAGGTTTTCTCTTTCCACTAGAGCTGAACAAGGAATTGGCCACAGTGCAAGAAAACAAAATGAGAGAGAGAGACAGAGAGAGAGAGAAAGAGAGAGAGAGAGAGAGAGAGAGAGAGAGAAGTTTGTCTGCAACAGATCAGAAAATTTTACTGAGAATTAATTTCTTAATTTATAAAATAGGATTATCTTATCTAACACATAAGCTTGTAATAAAAATTAAATAAAATATCACATGAAAACATTAAGCTTAATAATTGGATATAAGGAGTGCTTACTAAACACACTACAAGTATTATAATAATTGCATACAGTTGTATAACTGTATGTATAATTTCATATAATAAATGTATATTGTAATAATTATAACTGTAATAATATGATTATTACAATAAACTATTATAGTATTATATAATATATAATGATAAATAATTATAATATTAATATATTAATAGTATGTTAATATATTGCATTTTAATAATTATTTCAATAATCCATGCTTTCTAAGTTAAAAGATAACTAAAATATATAGTTTTAATTTATTGCAGATAAAAATAAAATGAATATTCTCAAAATTACTACTAGGAAAGAGGAGTAGACATACTCTATTTGGGCCTAATTGTATAGAAAAGAAATCACATCTATATTATATATTAATTCATTCAGTTAATAACTATTGAGCACTGATTTGATGTAGTTTTGTCACAAAGGATATATAAATGAATGAAATAATTAAAAGCAAAAAGTAAAGAACACAGAAGAAAGCTTTGCCCCTGATGGCATATCCAGCAGGGGGAAACAGATTAAGCACTATAAGTGAAATATATAATATGTTGTCAAGGAACAGGTGCTAAGGTGAAAAATACAACAAAGAGTAGCCGTAGGGAGTTGGAGGGAGCAGTGCTACAACTTTGAAGATGGTGGGCAGGGAAGCTTGCCTTGAAAAGGTGACATTTGCTGAAGTACTCAGGGAAAGTGAGAGACTGAGGCAAGGGAATGTCTGAGAAAAAACATTCCTCGCAGAGAAATAGGGAGTGCCTTGTGCTGAGCTGAATGCCTGCCCAGAAACCAATATGACTAGATAGACTGAGCAAAGGGAAAACTTATTCAGAGATGTAGATGGACAGAAATTGTAGGACTTCTTCAATTATTTCTATGACTGGGTTTTACCTAGCATGAAGTAAAATCCGTTGGAAGGTTTTAGACAGAGTAGCAGCCTGATTTAACTTACATTTTGACCAATAAAGGCAATATATAATTCAGATTCTTGATTAGAACTGACAATAAATATATGACCTGCAGGTGAATTTGTCATGTACTAATTTTAGAGATGTTAAAATATGAAGAATGGTAAATTTTTGAGATGACACAACCTGGCATTTAGGATGCAAATGTATTGATGCATTGGACAAACATGAAATAGTGACATCAAGAACAACTCTACAAAGATTAACTTTTGCCTGAGCAACTGAAAGAGTAGAATCACTTTCAATTTAGATGTAAGAAATTGAGAAAGTTCTTTGGGAGGCCATTAGGACATTGCAACCCAATTAGAACTGTATCCAAGGACTCAGGGTCAAAACCATTCAACATTTATAGACCAGAGACAGAGCAAACCAGCAAAGGAGCTGAGAAGCAGCCATCCAGTTAGCAGAAAAACCAGGATCATGTGGGAAGCTGGAGGTGAGAGGAAGACCTAAACTCTTTTAGCAGAGAGGATTAACTCCAGTTTCAGAGACACATGAGGCTTAGTCCAATCATACGAGATTCAGAGCCCAGTGTTGAGAGGAGAATGATTCAGAGCAGCAACAAGGTGCAAAGAAAACATATATCTCAGTTCCAAAGAGGGTTTCCCGGGAAACTGTCACCTCAGAGCACAAAAGTGAAAAAAAAGTTAAGAAAATGTATTATAAAGATTTAGGGAAACCAATGAGAGTTTGATTGAATACGCATTTCTGAAATGTGGTACATATACACATTGGAATATTATGCAACCATAAAGAAGGACAAATATATGGACTTTGCAGCAAATTGGATGGACTTGGAGTCTATCATACTCAGTGATTTATCACAGAAACAAAGAACTGAGTTCCATTTGTTCTCACTCATAAGCTGACCTTGAACAATTATAATGCTATAAGAAAGTGATTGGCAGTAATGGAAAACTGTCAGGAAATGGGGGGGTGGGACTGACAGTTGAAGGAAACTGATAGGGGAGGGAGGGGTAAACCTCATCAACAAGGGTACCTGCATGATCAATGTTTGTATACCTAACCCTGAATTGTACCCCATATCTTTATAATAAATACGTAAATTAAAAAAAAAAGAATACATGTTTCTGGAGCTTCAGTGTAGAGTTTGAGGTGATGGAAAAGTATATGCTGGGAATAAAATAAGGGTATGTGTTCTGAGAGGGGAGCTCAGCCACAGATCAGAGGCTGGGGTACTAGAAAAAACTGGGAAGACTGGGCTTGCTGTGTGTCTGATATCAACAGGGGTAAAATGTACCATGAGACTAGTCATGCTGGAGCCAGGCTGGAGTGGTGAGGTAACTTGGTCAGGAGTGTTTGCAGCTTAGAGTATCCCACCAGACTTCCAGCGGAAGGATAGTTTATCTACTCTGACTTGAGGGCTCCTCCTTAGTCTGTCTCCTTGGAAGTTGGCGGAAAGATGGTCTTATTCCAAGTACGGTCACTTCTTCTTGACTCTATGACTCGATAAACTTATAAGCATGATGGCGGTGTGGAAGGGAACATTGGAAGAGAACACATAAAACATTTGTAGAGATATTTTTCTGAGTAAGTAGAACCATGGATTGCTTTTTCTTTTGCTAAGATTCCTCAGAGAAACAGAAACAAAGTATATATACAATCTCCATATGAGAGGAATATATACATATTTATTTACTGTAGGAGTCAATTTAAGAAATGGCGGATGCCGGAAAGTCCCACAATCTCCTGTCTGCAAGTCGGAGAACCCAGGAAAGCCCATGGTACAATACTCCAAGTTTGAAGGTTCAAAACTGAAGTGTCTATGTCCAAGGGCAGGAGAAGATGGAAGTCTCATCTCAAGCAGGGAGCAAATTTAACTTTCTTCTGCCTTCAGCAGTATGGATGAAGTTCACTCACATTAGAGAGGGTTATCTTCTTTACTTAGACTACGGATTCAAATGCTAATCTCTTTTAGAAACACTTTCACAGACATGATCTTTCTGGTCATTCCTTAGCTCAAACAAGTTGACACAGAAAATTAGCCATCACAACGTCTTAAGTTTGTCTTTTTGAAAGAAATTAGGTTTATAAATCAGCATGAAATAAAAACGATTGAAGTAAATAAAATAAAATAAAATAAAATAAATATGAAAGAGATGGGTAAGGGTCGAATAAAACCTTAATGAAAAACAAACACAAAAACTAAGCCAAATTCTAGATTTCTTAGTTTTTAACTTCTGAAGGGAAATTTTTTCCAGATCTGTATCTCAAACTGTAGCATGAAATAGGTACCCAATAAACATTTTTTGAGTGAATGACATGGGATGCATACCTTGAAGTGGGAAAAACATTTTTAAAAAATGACAGTTTGGGTAAGTGAAAAATGTCCTATTTTGCAAAATAGAGTTTAATTATGGAGTTTATTTCTCAGGATGAAAGGGTAAAAGAAAGGGTATTGTCGGTGACCAGCACTGACCAAGGGTGGGTTAGGACCGCACCAGAGAATCTGGATGGAGAGAAGAGACCACTCGGAGGTAGTTCTTCTGGGAACAGTCTGATCAGGACTGAAGCCAAATTTTATTCGGACTCCTTCCAACTTATATACCATTTTCTATACCCTCCAACAGTGTGATAATCACTTACTGGGGGCGTACAAGTTCCGAGCTTTACAAACTATGCATCACAAGACCACCACGAGATCTGCAATTTCCAACCAAACAATTCGAACTCCATGATGCCTGCCGTGCTTTACAAAACTCACATTAAGGTCACAGGTGCACAATTTCAATACAGATCGTTCAAAGTGTTTTCCATAATGTTCAATGAATCATTCATATTATACTCTTTGTTCTATACCCTGATTAATACAAAAAACTTTTCTAAGTTAACTCTAGGTTTACTGACTCCCAATATTTTTAACGATTAATATTATCAACTTAACACTATACTATAATCTATAAGTTTACTTAAATGACTTAGCTGTTAGTTATACTATTATCCTATTACGGTTTAACGTAATGCCTTATAACTCAGTTAAAACTTATC
>NW_007247190.1:322549-327425 GCF_000164805.1 Carlito syrichta | reverse complement strand
CGCAACTATGAGTGTATATATTTTATCCTAACAAGTCTACTCTAAAAATCAAATAGTAGCTGTCACACTCTTTGATCAAGGAAATGCATGGCCGCCATATTGGCGGCTGTGGGCTGAAGCAGACAGAGTTTCGGTAATTAACAAAACAAAAGAAAACGTTCCGCCTGGCTAGGGGCAGGGCAACAAAACTATCATGGTAATTTAGTTTCTAATCTTAGCCCTAGGGGAAACAGCTTTCCAAAGCTGACTAACCAGTCTACCAGGAAATAGAAGTTAAAAAATATCTAGAAAGAAGTAAAACTTAGAAAGACAGAGAAAAATAATTCTGCTATGCACTTTCCATCAGGTGTATTGAGATTTACTTATAAGTTTTACTGCCATGTATGCACACTGGTCATACCAGTATTACACACCAATATTATAGGTATAACTGATATCCTATGTCAGAGGCGATCTTCCAGATGGGCCTTTACAGGCCTCAGCCATGTAGCTATAGATGTTGGCTCCCAACAGGGTATGATGACAAATATTGTCCCCATACGGAGGACTGGTTGTAACTGAGAGTGTATGTGTCTTCAAGCTTTCAAGATAGATGTGTGTATTATGTCAGCTCCCTTGCTGCATTTCTAGACAACATATAAAATTTGAGTACTCATAGCCTTCAAGGCATTTGTTACTAAGAGTAAGCCCATCCTTAAGTTTAGGGAACATTTCACTATTCATGGATTTTAAAATATATTATTTATTGTCATAGTGGTTTTTGCTTATGCAAAAACCACTCGGGCTTTGAAATTCGTAATCAGGTTCTCAATTGTCAAATATGCTTAATCTAATGAATTGCTTACACTATACATTTGCATGTTGAATATGCAATTCAGTTTCTAAATTAGAACATTCTGGAAAATCTCAAAAAAAAGGGCACTAAATTTTAAAGTTTTCTATCCTTCTGAAATCTTTTACGAGCTGTATTTCACTTCTTTGTAAATGTTCCCAAATATCAGTATATTATGTATACATTTGAAATGAGGCTCCATACTTCGTAAACCTATGTTCTGTATTAAACTTCATCTGGAGAAGTCTGTATCAGTTTTCTAGGGTGTAAAGTGATGGAAAAATGAATCTTGTTTGAATTGATGTTAGCTTGCTTATGAAATGGCCTCTTGGGGCACAAAGGAGAGTGGCTGGAAATTTGTGTCTGCAAAGGAGCCTGGAATCTGCTAGAAATTACCTCCAGATAAGAGGAAGGAGCTGGTAATGGAATGATTTCAATAGTATGAAACATTTGTTTTTAATGTAGAAGTCATTGGACATGAGAATTGTCTGCCTATAGTGTTTTCTGTCTGGCAAGGGATTTCCTGCTCTTAAAGTATCTTTTCTAAATTTCTATTGAATTGTTTGCCAATGCAATCCAGAAATCTTGTTAGTCTAAGGTGAGAAAATCGGCATTAACTTCCCTTGTGCCAACATTTCCACTACTGACCTAAGATTAAAAAGCTGAAAGGGTTTCAGTCTTGGAAACACACTTGAAAATGAATGACACCTGTTTCATGAGGAAGGTATATTTTAGTAAATGTGAGGAACAAAAATACTGCTAAATTTACTATGTGATTTTATTTTCATGTGGATATCATAATTTTCCTTTTTGTTCTAATTTAAAACATGCAATATTGTCACTGTACACAAAATAAAGATCATATTTATAGTTCATTGTAAATGTACTTTTCTTTTCAGGATGTATGCTAAGGAAATTACTAATCTCTGAGAGAAATTGATTTTGAGACCCATAGCTGTACCCTGTGTGTTCTTCCCATTTGGTCTTGCCTAACACACACCTCTGTTGTGTTTAGGATCTGTGCAAATTTAAAAGAAAAGTAGCCCATTCCTCCATCACTACAGGAATATTTAAAAATATTTATTTTAAGTTTAATTGGTAGCTTGATTTGTGATTCATTTGCATTTTTCTATCCTTTGTGTAATAAATTCAGAAGTTAGATAGCAAATGTTTCTTCCTGAATGTTGTTTCCATCTATTTCCTAATGTTGGTAATTTTACACTGAAAAAAATCACTTGTAAAGGAAAAATAGGCAAACTTTTAATACTAGGATTCATAAATCCTACTATTAATTAGTTTCATTCCTTTTTTAGAAGACTCTGAACAGCATGATCTGGTGTTGTGATTCACTTTGATCCACGGCTCTCACACATAAGCCTGCCCAGAAAAAAACTTATATTTCTGTTTTGTTGAGTTGCGGTGCTGTAATCACAGAACCAATTTTAAGTCCTCTTTAGAGGATCTTGCCAGAATTGAGAGCTGTCAGCCCCAATTTTGCCATCACCACAACCTTTCCACAGTAATATGAACACTCTGGTACAATTTTGGTTTCAGGTAGAAGGAAAGAGAGAGAGAGGAAACGAAGACGAAGAACAAGAAAGAAGAGGAGGAAAAGAGAAGACACTCAAACATGAGGAAGAAAGAGCAGGAGAAGGAGAAGGGGAGAGGAAGAAAAGAGAGACTGAAAAAGGGAGACGTGGAAAGAAGGGAGACACTGTCTCAGGTGAAATGAAAACAAGAATAGCCAGTCTTTTGATACTTGACAAAGGGCTTAGTAGTAAAGGAAATAATAGACAATTGAAACAAAGGAAATCATATAGCAGTTGTTTTTTGAATACTACATTTTCCAGATACAGCCTTAGAAATCTTTCCTTTGCCGTGTGGGTCTCTGGGAAAAGGCACACTTTTAGGCTTTTTGCAAACTTATTTGGCAAAATGCCAATCCAGGTGTCATCGCGGTCATTCTGCTGGAATTGCTCCTCAGTATGTATTTAGGGCTGACCTCTAGTTTTTGGAAGACATTGTGATGTAAAGTGACATATGCTTTGACAAATATGTGAAGTTTTCATAATCTTTTTCCTTCTTTGAACTTTTTGGTTGTACTGTTGATTTCGGAACTTTCTCTCCATTCTGTTTCTTCAGTTGGTTCCAACATCTTTGCTCCATGTTTAACTTGGAGATGAAGAAAGAGCAGGAGAAGGAGAGAGGGAGAGAAAGGAAAATGAGAAGAGAAAAAAGGGAGAAATGGAGAGAAGGGAGGAAAAAGGGAGATAAAAGTGTCTGAGGGTCAGAAACAGGCACTTGGGAAATGCTTCAAACATTAGGCCCTCACATGACAGTTTCTGGCTGAAACCTTTCAGAAAGCTCCTGTTTACTGTGCAATAAACAACAGGGTTATCGTTTTCCTCAAATGGTTTCACTGATTTGAATCCTACTGATTTCTTCTCATGTAATAAAACATGAAATTCTCTCAGTTGTCATAAATGGACTTTTCTTGCTTCACAAGAAACAGCTTTACTGGGTTTAAGACACCCAAGGCTGGTGAAATTATTTGCATATATCTAATTTTTTTTTTTTTTTTAGTTTGATTCTCACTCTGTTGCCCAGACTAGAGTGCAGTGGCCGTTCCCGGTCACCACAGCCTCGACCTGCTGGGCTCCGGCGAACCTTCTGCCTCAGTCTTCCAGGTAGCTGGAACTACAGGAGTGCTACCACGCCCTGCTAATTTTTTTGATTTATTGTAGAGAGGAGGTCTCGAGCCCCCGGGCTCAGGCAATCTGGCCTTCCAAAGCGCTGGGTTTACAGGCTGAGCCACCGAGCCCGGCTATCTACTATTTTTATGTTTGAAACTCACAAGGACATTTTTGAAAATCATAAATGTTTGGATTTTATACCATCATATATACCTTTTAAAGTTACAGTGTTTAGCCTTAGTACACTTTGGATGTCAGACAAACCAAACATGTAGCAGTTTTTGTAAGTATTTTTTGTGAGTGCCTTTTTTTACTTATCATCTCAGTGTGTGATTATTTTGCTTATCTGACTCACTTGAAGGTATATAACAGGAAACCAGCAACATCTAAAAAGAAAACAATTGTAAGCAATAGAGAAGAAATTATGATTGTACAGTTTGAAAAGGAAACATTTGTCTGATTGTATCTAAACTTAAAAATATACATATGCACACCTCTTCATGGGCTCCTGACTGACAAGTTGCAAGACAATGACAACCAATTCCACATAGGACAATCTTTTCAACAATATTCTTTTAGCAAGATAATTTTCTTTTCAAAAATATTTTCACTGACTGACTAGCTATTTGTGCGCATGCTCCTGGGAAGTTTCCAAGCTAATTCCAGCCCTGGTGATTGACTCCCAACCACAAACATCATGAGTAGGCTGCAGCAGACATATTGGCTGAATTAGTCTAACAGGTTTTTTCTTTTTTTTTTAAACTTTCTAGCAGTCTTGAAATTGGGGCAGATTTGTAAGCGTTTTCACTGGTTTTTAAAGTTTCCTATAGCCTCCTAAATTTTGATATTTCCCTACTTTAATTTGCCCACTCCATCATAACTCTCACCTCTAAAATGAAGCTCTAGTTACTTTAGCCTTTGTGGGCCCTCCTTGATGCTTACTAAATAAATGACTGAAAACTAAACTTGTTTATTAAAATTATATGCTGAATTATTGCTTTCTGAAAATATTTTGCAGTATATTTTGTTATCTGTAAGAGGTGCAGTGCAAAAAAAACATTTTTATATCCACCTTACAACTCTGAAGCTATCTATTACTAGAAGCGTATTTGGTAATTTCTTAATCTGAGGCAGAGAATATTTCCCATATTATAATCAGATAAACCAACTGACTTTAGTAATTTATGGTCTAAAGAATGAATTCCAGCCGGGCTCGGTGGCTCAGCCTGTAATCCCGCGCCTTTGGGAGGCTGAGGTGAGTGGATTGCCTGAGCCCGCGGGTTCGAGACCCGCCTGGGCAGCGAGACCTCATCTCTACAATAAATCAAAAAAAAAAAATCAGCCGGCGTGG
>NW_007247190.1:314323-322529 GCF_000164805.1 Carlito syrichta | reverse complement strand
AGACTTCCACTCAAAAAAAAAAAAAAAAAAGAATGAATTCCATATTACTTTTATTGGTGATATTTTCATCTTAAATCCTATATCTTTGACTATGGAATCAAAGGTTTCGTGTTTAACAAAAGTAATCAAAACATTTAGCTAATAGGTAAGGAAGATATAAGGACCAATGTGCTTGTGTTTTAATACAACTATTATTATAAATGTATCAAAAAGTTTAAAGAAGTTTATCAAATAAAAGATTTCATTAAGCTAAGGTTAATTTAGTCTTCAAGAAAAAGTTTTAAAAATAAATGCAGTGTAGCCTAAGTACACAGTGTTGATAAAGTCTGTAGCAGCGCATCGTGACATCCTACCCCTTCACGTTCACGTGCCACTCACTCACTGCCTCACCCAGAGCACCTTCTAGTCCTGCAAGCTTCATGCATGATAAGTGTCCTACACAGGTGTACCATTTTTATCTTTTGTACCATATTTGTACCATCGCTTTTCTATGTTCAGATGTTTTTGAATATACAAATACGTACCATTGTGTTACAGTTACCTACTGCACTATCAAGTGCAGTCGCAGGCTTCTGCAGCCTAAGAGCCAGAGGTCACACCATATAGCTTAGGTGTGTAGTAGGCTGTGCGATTTAGGTTTGTGTAAGCACACTTTTTGATGTTCACACAACGAGGAGACTGTCTGACGACATATTTCTCAGAATGCATCCCCATTGCTCAGCAGTACATGACTGTACTTTGCTTGTTAGACCAGCAGGGAAGTCACGCCATTCCTTAATTCGGTTCTCTGCCCACTGCTTGGAACGGTGGCAGATTGGTTAATGCATATACAGAGAGGTCAAGCATTGCTGTTCATTTTAAGGTTTCCGTAATAACTTATTTGATAGGATCCTCTAGTAAGGTGTAATTTAGAAAGATTTGCAAAGATTCCCTTAGAGGGTTATCAGTCAGCCTTGGCTTAACATATCCGTAAAGAATTAATCCTTACAGACCCTTTGATTAAATCCTAATCGATGGCACAAGGAAGTGAAGGGAAGTCAGAAGTCAGCCATGTGACTAATAGCTGACATACATTTGGCAATCTACACATCTGGAAAGTAATTTGAAAGCATCTTTCATTTTGTAAGTGGGTTAGCATATGATTAATTTAAATAGAATGCTCATTTGGAGAATTTGAAACGTGTTTTGATTTTTACAAGACGATTCCGCAACATTTATCTGGCAAAAAACAATATCTGTGAACATAGGTAAGAATAGATTAATTGTATCAAAAATATGATCTGGCATTCTCTAACGATAATAATATAAATACAGATGTGCTCTTACTTCTGCATTCAATATTAGAAATTCTTGTGCTGGGTCTTATTTCCCTCTAGTTCTGGAAGGAATTATTGGTACTTCAAGCCTCCTCTTTGGTCTGAGGATGAACTAGGCAAATGATCTGCTTCCAAATGAACCACGTGTGTGCCCTGAACGTTTTCCTGGTGTGAGGACCATTCACTATCACATATACTCAGTTGTATTGGTAACAAAGAGTAAGGAAAAGACACTCAACACTCTGATAACAAACAACGTTGTCCCAAACTCCAGTTTTTAATTCCTATCAGAAGAGTTTTATAACCAAAGATGGTGAAAAGGTAAATCACAATTTGCTTGGGCGAAAGTGAGTATATATCATGGGGGTGATGGTACCTAACTGCAGCTTTTCTGGGACAGAGAAGCAGGAAGTTTGCTTCTGTCTTTAATCCTTCCGAGGTACACAGTTAAAAAGTGCAAAATGATATGAAGATTTTCTTAAACAAGACAGCATATATACATTTTTTCTTTCTTCAGTGATAATATTGTTCGTTTTACTTTCCCCTTTCAAATTTAGAGTATGGTGGGGAAAAAATTGCTCAATTGCTCATGTTACCCACCAAGGAAAGGCTATTTTCATGAATGGAGCAAAACGTAAATGTGATAGAGATTTTCCTTTTAACTATGCTACATTAATGCACAACATGCCAATGTTTTTAAAAGTTGAATACATTAGAAAAGTGTGCTTTGTTGAAGGCACCAGGGTGCCTCTGAGACAACTAGGCTTGAGGAATGAGGATCCAGAGGAAAAGAGAATAGTCTCTTTTGAGGATGGGTTCAGTATTCTTGCATACCTTTCTCTTGGATTATTTGCTGATGCAGGAGTAGGGGCAGGGACAAAGGTAAGGGCAGGAAACTAAGAAGTCGTGAAGAGGCTGGCTGCTAAGCAACAAAAGAGGCAGTAAACTCTCAGTAATTTCATGAAAGTGATAGCCGGGCTCGGTGCTCAGCCTGTAATCCCGCGCCTTTGGGAGGCTGAGGTGAGTGGATTGCCTGAGCCCGCGGGTTCGAGACCCGCCTGGGCAACTTGGTGAGACCTCATCTCTACAATAAATCAAAATGAGCCGGGCGTGGTAGCGCGCTCCTGTAGTTCCAGCTACTCGGAAGATTGAGGCGGAAGGATCGCCGGAGCCCAGCAGGTCGAGGCTGCGGTGGCTGGGAGCGGCCACTGCACTCCAGTCTGGGCGACAGAGTGAGACTCCAACTCAAAAAAAAAAAGGAAAGTGATTTGACATGAGGAAATGGAAACTGATGTTTGATGCTGCCAGGGCAACTGGAAACAGAGTTGATAAGAATTCAGAGAGAAAGGAAGAGAGAAGTAACGTTGACACTTGTTGCTTTTCTGTTGAGTCATTTGCTGAATTCTTCACATGTGTAGGATGGGAAAATAAGGTCAGTAACAAAGAAGCGGAGTTTTTGCAATCTCAAGGTGTCTAGGGAGCTAAAATTGGCATGTAGGAACTGGCAAGGAAGAAAAGCCCTAGGAAACACCCAGATTTTTAGTTGAGTCCTCTAGTGGGGTTCCTTACAAAAAAGTAAAAGCCTATTTTAAAACAACATGTCTCTAGATTGATGTCATATGCTTTATGTGTTCTATGTCTGCTCTCTGCCAGGGAATAGGATGCATCCTCTCTGGTGGAAAATAACTAAGGCCTCTATACCTTTCTCATGCAAAATGCCTACATTGGACAAAAAATTAGCATACTTCAATAAGCAAGACAAGATAAAAATAGCCATTAGAAACAAATTCAAAGGTGATCCAGTTGTTGGCATTATCAGACATGAATTTTAAAATATCTGTGATTAACATATTCAAGAAAATAAGGAATATGATTGAGAATTTTGCATGAGAATCTATAAAAAAGGATAAACAAGAAAGTCTATAACTGAAAAATGCAATTAAGAATTAATTAGAACCAGAAATTAAGAATACCAGAGAAGAATTTATCAGTAGTTTGAACACAGTTGAAGAGAGAAATAGTGATCTGGAAGATAGGATTTGTGGTCGTTATTTATTTATTTATTTTTTAAACCACATTAATTAGAGCATAGAGAGAGAGAGAGAGAAAAGGAAAGTAGAGATGATTGTAGAGAATATATGTGATGTGGTGAAAAGTTTACAGTATATATATATCACTGGAGTTCTAAAGATCAAAGAGAGAGACAATGTGGCAAAAACAATGCTTACAGATAAAGCCTGGAGAATTCCAGAATCAATCATAGATTCATAAGTCAGTCATAGATTCAAAAAATTCTATGGACCCCAAGTAAGATAAATAGTAAAACTGCTTGTTAGCACATTAATAAACTACTGAAAAGCAAAGCCATAAAATTTTAACAAGAAGCCACAGAATAAAAGTAATATTATTATCTAAAGAACAGCAATAAAACTGACAGCTGATTTCTCAATAGAAATGAAAATGTATATTATTTAAAAGAGCTGAAAAAGAATAGCTGTCAACCTAGATTTCTATACTTGCAAAATATTATTCAAAAATGAGAGCAAAATAAATACATTTTCAGAGAAGTAAAAGTGAAAAGACTTTGTAACTAATGGATCTACACTAAAATAAAAAGTTCTAAGAGAAATTTTCCCCAATAACAAAAAATTAAAAATGAAGAATGGAATAAACAGCATCAAAAACTATAAGTATGCAACATGTATACAAACATAAATGAATATTGACCATATTAAATAATTATTATGCAACAATGTCATGATATATTACTATTTTGTAAAATATTTGCAGTATCAAATTGCATGATAAGATAACACAAAGGGAGCGAATGCAGTGAACTGTGTACAGGTATTTTAAAAGCCTAACTCGTGGTGTAAATGTCTATCTTCTTTACCATAACTTATTGTCTGGATTATCTGAAAAGTCTTCTGTAATTGAATTCCAGTAGCACGTGTTTCACTATTATTTGGATTTGCAAAATATTAAAGCCTATTTCTTAAACACAAAAGCAACACTTTTTCTTAAAGACTTGATTCAGTGAATAATTCCTTGTAGGATGAAATATGCATGGAAAATTCCAGAAGTATATTTCTAATCTTGAATTGTACCTTACATCTTAAAAAAAAAATAGCCAGAAGTCAAAACGGTCAAGTTCTTTTTTTGTGTTCTCATGCAGTATACTGTTTTCTGTGAGTTTTTCATAGGTACTCTTTAATGAATTTAGTATGTTTCCTTCTAGTCCTTATTTGTTAGCTTGCTATATTTTTGCCATGAATGCTTTTTGAATATTGAGACATTTGTATATTATTTTTTTCCCATAATATGTTAAACTACAATAATTGATTTTCAAATGTTTCATCAGCTTGGTATTCTCAGAATAAGCTCCATTGTACGTGAAACATTGGCATTTTATATATTAATAATTTAATTTCCTAATTTTTGAAATATTTTTGAGTCTTTGTGTATGAGACATGTTGGTCTATAATTTTTCTTATAATGTAATTGGTATAATGGTTACTTTGGTTGCATTTAATGAATTGGAAACAATCCCATCTCTGTCTTATTTTTTAGAAATGTCTAAGTTTGAGATTTTTTCATCCTTATTTACATATATACTTTCTGGGTTGGAATTTTCCTTATGGGAAGATTTCTAACTACAAGTTCAGTTTATTTTAGTAACAGCAGATTAAGATTTTCTATTTCTTCCTACATATGCTTTTGAAATTTTGTTTTTCTAGGGACTCAATTATTTTATGATATCTAGTTTATTGGTATTGTTCCTTTTTAATATCTTCTCATTGTCGTTAAAGTATATAGAATATATGATTATATTCCTTTTATTTCTGGTTTTAGTAAATTGTATTTTTTGTGTGTTTTCTTGCTTTGTCTTGCTAATAGTTTATAATTTTTGCTAATGTTTTTCAAAACTTTAATCTTTAGTTTTATTTTCATTGATTTTTTATCTTATCTTTATTATATTCCTCTTTTTTATGTTCTTTCATTTTATTTGCCACTTTTTTCTAGCATCCTGATATGGAAATTAAGATTACCTCTCTTTTTTTCTAATACATGTATTTAAGGCTATGAATTTCTATCTAATCAATACTTTATACAAGCAACAAGTTTTGATAGATTTTTCTTCATCTCATTCACTACAAAACAATTTTGAGTTTTTGTTTTACCTTCTTCTTTACCCAAAATATTTGTTTAAATGTCCCCTGCTTAATTGTCCCAAATATGCAGGTACTTTAGTCAATTATTTCTTTGTTTCTAGCTCGACATCATTGTGATCATCTGATTGATTGATTGAATCTTGATTTGTACCTTCTAAATGTTCTGTGTGCAGTTGATTAAAAAACGTAAAATCTGGTATAGTTTTGGGCATTTTTCTAATTATTTGTCAATTAGGTCAATTTTATTTAATGTGTGCTCAGATCTTCTATATCCTTATTAAATTTTGTGTGATTTTTCTACCTGCTATTGATAGAGGTATTTTAAACTCTACCACTAACAGTTTGGATTTTTTTTCTTCCTCTTTTAATTATGTTAATTTTTGCTTTATATAAATAATTTTGCAGTTAAGTGTACATAATTTTATACTTTTCATATTCCCCTGGTGATTTAAGTGTCCTATTATTAATACAAGTATGCTTTTTGGCTTAAAGATCTACCATATCTGATCTTGGTGTATTTCTACCACTTCATTTTGGTCAGTGTTTTATGGCATTTTTTTGGTAATTTTACTTTCCTGAAATTTTAAATGTAAAGTTGTTTTTTGTAGGTAAAATAAGCTGAATTTTGTTTTCTCTTACACTTTGAATTAAATGTAATTACTGATATATTTGATACTGTTTGCCAATTTTCTATTTTATTCCATTTTAACCACCTATGTCATATTATTTGTCTTTCTTTTCTTGCTTTTGTTAAGATTAATAAATATTTTTACTATTCTTTTCCTCCCATATTAGCTTAATAGTTACTTATTCTCTTATATTAATTTATTGGCTACCTTTTTTTTTTTTTTTGAGTCAGGGTCTCACTCTGTCACCCCTCTGGAGTACTGTGGCATGATCATGGTTCACTGTAGCCTCAACCTCCTAGGCTCAGGTGATCCTCCTGTCTCAGCCTTCCAAAGTGCTGCGATTACAGGTGTGAGCCACTGCACCCCGCCAATTGGCTACCTTAGGCGTTACAAGATGTATAGTGACTTTCTATAGCCTAATGTAAATTATTGCTTACCACTTCCTTGATAATGGTAGAACTTTGAAAACCTGTTACCTACATTTATTTAAAATCGTTTCCTTCTTAATAAGTTTTAAATATCGTAAGACTTTATTATACTAGTTTTGTACAGTCAATATTTTAATACATGTACATATTTACTCTTTCCATTCTAATTCCTTTCTACCTGAATTTCCGTTTCTCTTAGGATAGATTTTCTTCAGCCTGAAGAGCTCTGTTTAGTATTTTGTTTATTTGATTTCTGTTTTTTTGTTTGTTTGTTAATAGGTTGACCACAAATGAATTTTTTTTTCTAGAAATTTGTTGAAAGCATCTTTATTTTATCTTGATTTATAAAGGATGTTTTTACTGAGTACTAAATACTAGTTGGGCAGTTATTTTTCACAAAGCATGTAAAAAAAAGCACTCTAGTCTCCTCTGTCTTGTATTAACTTCTGTTGAGACGTCAACTACTGCTATGTTTCCCTTCATTGAATGTAATGTGTCTTTTTCTTTGCTGTTTACTTTATTCTTTTTCTCTTCTCTCGATGTGTTTCTCACAATGCTGTTTTAGTGTAACGTGCCTAGGTGTGTTTTTCTTGAACTTATCCTGCGTGTGCTTCTTGAATCTGTAGTTTCATATCTTTTTTCAGTTTTGGGAAATTCTTGGCCAACATCTCCCTAAATAATGTTTTTTTCTCACTCTTTTCTATTCCTCTGAAATCTTTCTGTGGTATCTTATCTGTTTTCTGTCTCTGTTCCATAATTTTTCTTTTTTTTACTCTCTGTGTTTTATTGTGGACAGTTTCTAAGGGCCAGTCTGCAGTTCATTTTTTCAGTTCTTATGTTCTCTGTGATTAATGTACAAACCCATTTTTGAGGTCTTAATATAACAATATTTTTTAATTTTGTGATTCATATCGAATTTTTTGTTAGCGATACCAGTAGCTTGTAGGAGTTCTTTAACTTCTTATTCCCTCCATCTCTTCCTCTATTTATTGCATATTTTAGTGCGTTATTTTAGGTTTCTTATCTTCTAAGTTCCAGATCTCGTTGCTCTGTCGATCAGTTTTTGCGGTCTGTTTCTGCAAAACCCATCTGAGTTACAAAGTCTGTGTCTGGCCGCCTGGAGTATGTTTTAAGGGGAATGCTCTCATCGCGCACCACGTCTTGGCCTGGTGCGGTTCCCTGGAGGGCCCGCTTCCGCTAGAGGAGGCGGCGCTTCCTTGCGCCAGGTGGAGCCCGCGGCGGTCGTGTCGCTAAGGGGAAGAAAACGTGGCGGCCTCGAGACGCTCCTTGGACTCGGAACCGACAGCACCCGATGACAGGGAGGCATCCAGAAGCAGGGGAGTGCGCGGGTCAAAACGCAACGCCGGCCTTTTGGCCGGGACAGCTCGGCAGGAGCGGCGCCGTTCGCCGGCGGAAGGGCCGGGGCGCGAGAGCTGGCCGGAGAGGGACGCAAGCCAGGGCGCCCTCTTGTGGCTGTGTGCTCGGGCGCCTCCGTGTCGCCCCGGCCGAGGCCGGGCCACGTGGCCTGCTCTACACGTGGGAGTGGGCGTCAGCTCGCCCCGGCCGGGCCGCTTGCCCGGGCTTCTGCCTCTGCGCGAGGGCGGACGGCGCGGCTCCAGGAGCGGCTGCCCGCCGCGGCCGCCCTCGCTCGGCGCGGTCTG
>NW_007247190.1:252975-314229 GCF_000164805.1 Carlito syrichta | reverse complement strand
GACAGCGCTTACCCCCCGCTGACTTCGGTCGGAATCGCTAGACGGTTGCTTATTGTGCGGGAACTTGGAGCTTCAAAACACATTTCACCTCCTTGAAGTCACTATGATCAATGCCGAACGTGGCTCAAATACCGTACTTTTCTGTGTTCTGTCTAATGAATTGTGTTTATGAATAGCATTTTAACTGAGGCCATTTCTTAAACGTCAAATAGGCTTTTGTTCTCGACTCTCTACTACTCTTTCCTTGCGTTTTTTTATTTTTTAAAGAAAGCACATGAAGAAAATATAGGCCCACTTCTTGTTTCCAAGCTAACTTTTTTCTGTTTTTTCTCCTATTGATAAGCACTAACCTTGTTAGAATTTCTTTAAAAGCTTAACTATTAGAACCCATAAAGACTAAAAGACTAATTCTCAAACACACACAAGTCCCTTTTTTATTTACTGCTGTATGTCTAACCCCCACAGAAGTGCCCAGCAAATAGTAGGCATTCAACTGCTGGAATAATGAGTAAACAGATGCACGGATCCAGTGTCTTCTGATTGCTTATTCTTGTGAGACAACTGGGTACCGGGACGCCTGGACCCTCTAGCTCCGCGGGCTTAAGTTCAGCCTATTTTTTTTCTTTTGAATTGTTTGAAACAGACAAGAGTTAGAATCTTTCTTCAAGTTGAGCGTAGAGACTGTGCACTCTGTTTATTTTTTCCTGCACATATCATCTACTCAAAGGAAACAGACATACTTGAGCCACCATCTGTATGGAAGAAGTGTTTTTGAATCCTACTGTAGGTTACAGGCTCTCCTGAAATCAACAGGAATCTCTGATCCTTCTGGGGGAATGGAGAGTGAACACCTCTGTGATCTTTGTTTCATATGTATTAAATTCTGGTGAACTTTTAGCTGGGAAGAATTGCTCAGAGTCAAAGGTGTATGATAACAAAAAAAATCTCTTAAACGTGGCCCAGTGCCCTTGACTAGGTTGATGGCCTTGACTCTCTGCTCCTTGTCAAGAAAAGCACTCAGAGGGATTAGCGAAAATTGCGGTAGCAAACCTGACAAGGAATGAAGGCCATAGTCAACGCACACTCAGAAATACTTGCAAGAGAAATTATGCTACTGCCCAGCAGAGAAGCCTGTGCTCTGGGAAATGCCATAATAAATGTTCTTTGAAAAATGATTTTTTGATTTAAGTTTCTTATGGTTTAAAATAATGTCTCCTTGACCACATTATTATGAAAATAGTGACTGAAAACATTATAATAATAATGTCAAGAACCTGTTTAATGTGTTTGAATGAAGTTTCTTATGCCCTTAAGAGTAAACATGTTAGAATATTTAATATTCTTCACTACCTATAGCTCTAAATGATGTTCTGTTCTGCATTAAGCAAATCTGAATACAGCTAAAATTTTATTTTTCTCCCTTGTTACTTCTCTAGTTAAGCAAGAGGTACAGTGAATCGAGCATTAACACCAATAGCATTATTAATGCTATGTTTACTGAAGACATAACATGTACCAAGCACTCTTCTCAGATCACTGTCTGCATCAACTGATCTTCCAAGCCACATGTGAGGTAGAAACTATTATTTTGACCATTTTGAAGATGAGAAAACTGAAACAGGGAGGTAAAATAATTTGCCAAAGACACAGAGCTGTGCAGGATAGGGATTCCAATCCAATCCATCAGATTTTTGACTTCAAGCCTTCAGTGAGCAAATTATATAGTTGTGAACTTCTTGTTACTTTTTTGCTTTTTTTATTCAGCCTAAAATAACTATTTTGGGTAGTTCATAAATCCATATAAACTTGAAAAGCTCCAACTTATTAATACAAATAAATGCCATTATCTTTGTTGAATAAAATAGCCCTAGAGTGTACATAACATTGGTGAAGAGACTGGAGAGCCTTACAATACTTGGATTTCTGCTTTCTCTGGAACAGGCACACATGAGCAGGGAGCAGGGCTGAGGCACCAACTGACAACCAGGAGGGGACTCAGCAACGTTTCAGTCCTGGTAGATGTGAGGTAGAACAACAGCCCTGGGAACTCCGTGACTCGTTCAGTCGAAGGCTCTACTCCAGTCATACACTGTGCTAACGTTCAAGTGTTATCCTTCTTCTATGAGCCACTGTTACCAACTAGATACGTCACTGTGGTGGAACAAACACACAGTGTGACTGGTACGTGTTCTCCAAACCATCGTATTCTCTCGACTCCCCTTGCCACACATCTGGACATTTTAAAATTGGAACGTATCTTACAATGGAGGACTTTATTTTTTCATCTAAACTTATTATTGAATTGGCTTTTTTCATCTATGTGTTCAAATTCTGAACCACTTAAATCGCATAGGAAATCGAAGGAAGAAGGGTGGCGGCGAAAATGCCTCTGGACTGATCAGTCAGTCGGGGCACTGAAGCTCTGTGTTCACTTTTGGGCAAGACGATCCAACAAAGAAAGAAGAAAAAGAAAAAGGCAACCCAGAGGGTTTGTCTTCCAAGGCTCCAACCCATAGTCATTGCCCTCCTTGGGGAAAGGAGAGGGGTTTGAAGACAGAAAGACAATACTGTTTTCATGTTTTCCCAGCTGGAAGTGGCTGGAGGTTTTCACCTTTCTTTGGAAAGTCTAAAGCCAGAGTCCCCAATCCCTGGATCACAGACGGATACTGGTCTGTGGCCAGTTAGAAACCTGGTCACTCAGCAGCAGGTGAGCAGCAGGTGAGCAAGAGAAACTTAATTTATATTTACAGCTGCTCCCCATCACTCTCACTACTGCCTCAGCTCTACCTGCTGTCAGGTCAATGTCGGCATTAGATTCTCAGAGCAGCACAAACCTAGTTGTGAATTGCACACACAAGAGATCTAGATCGCATGTTCCTTATGAGAATCTAATGCCTGATGATCTGAGCTGGAGCTGAGGTGGTGATGCTTGTGCTGGGGAGTGGCTGTGAATACAGATTAACATTAGCAGTGAGGTTTGACTGCACAGAGACCATAATAAATCAATTGCTTGCAGACTCACCTCAAAACTTTATTAGTGGGTACTAAGTGAGTTGTGTACTTTAATTGTATAGATGCATCTGGTGGCATAATTATATATAATTATTTGTAATATAGCATATACTTACTTGTATTGCATAATTATATATTACATTATATTTTATTATATCTAAATATATAATTCACATTATATTTCATTATATATTTTTTGTATAAATATATGTTATGATATATTTTATTTTTTACTTGATTATCTATTACAATGTAATAATAATAATAGAGATAAAGTGCACAATAAATGTAATGAGCTAGAATCATCCCCAAACCATTCCCCAACTCCAGTTCATGGAAAAATTGTCTACTGTGAAACTGGTCCCTGATGTCAAGAAAGTTGAGGACTGCTAATCTAGAAGATGGAAAACATTGACTTTTTCTATCACTGGAATTGAGAAAGAGTGGTAGAACATAGAAAATATTATCTGCGAAAAAGCTAAATTAGGATTACAAAATCATTATATTATTATTCTAAAACATCTTTAAACCTAATGTAGAATTTAGAAAATTAAAGGAAGCTGAGGGGTTTTACCCTATAGATTAGGGAAAGGTAACTTTTGCCCTAAAGCATTTGAAAACTTTGTCTCTCTTTGCCAACCCATGTTAGCAGTCAGTTAAAAGCATCTAGACCTCTAATATTTAGCATTTTTAAAAGCATTTACTTAAACCCATGTAGAGGTCACTTTTAAGATGGAGTAAAACTAAACACATTGCATTCTTAATTAATGAACCTTTCTATTTAAGCCTCATTGGAAAAGACAATGTCTTTTGTGTGACAGTTTCCAGAAGTTATTCTCTAAGGGGTGGGTATTTAAGGTCAGTAATCAGAAGAGGGCTGCATCCTCAGCTCTCTCTTGGATATGCAAAGCCCTAAAGCTTCTGAAAAGTTGACCAAAAACATTCACTGCCATGTTTTCACTCTAAGAATTCACCTCTTAAAGCTAAGTGCCAGCGATATGGAATTCCCAGAAAGAAAGAAGAGCTGAATTCGTGTACTGAGAAAGAAATGGTAGTTCCTCACTAATTAAGTGAAACAAATAGAGTTAATATTCTCAATATTGAATATTCTAGCTCCATATTTATTTTTATATTTATGTTGTTTGTGGCTTTATCTAACAATTTTTATACTTGTGGGAAATATTTTACTGATACCAAAAATCCTTGTCAAGATGACTTTTTGTTATTATATAGTTGGGATGTTTAAAAATCTAGTTAGCAGCTGGGCTCAGTGGCTCAACCTGTCATCCCGTGCTTTGGGAGGCTGAGGTGAGTGAATTGCCTGAGCCCGAGGGTTCGAGATCCGCCTGGGCAACTTGGCAAGGCCTCATCTCTACAATAAATCAAAAATTAGCCGGGCGTGGTAGCGCACGCCTATAGTTCCCGCTACTTGGAAGGCTGAGGAGGAAGGTTCACCGGAGCCCAGCAGGTCGAGGCTGCAGTGGCCAGGAGCTGCCACTGCACTCCAGATGACAGAGTGAGACTCCAACTGAAAAAAAAAAAAAAAATCGAGTTAGCTTATTCAGGAAATGTCTATCAATAATTCTACAAATAAAAGAAAAAAATTAGAATTTTCTTTAGAGATCAGTTTTGAGATTAAACAGTAATCCTGTTAAATGGCATCTGTTGTTAGAAAATTTTTGGTTTGTTTTTTTAACACAATGTCATTCACGATAGTTCAGTTTTCAAGGGCAAACGATATTCAATAGAAAGTTGAGTCACTTTCAAAGTGCTGGATTAAAGGATGTTTTAAAAATGAAATAACACCATATCAGAACTGCAAGATATTGGACTTATCTTCAAGGCACTAACATACTTGGGGAAGTAACTTGTGAAGTCATTACCTGTCCGTGTGATTTTGATAAAAATACCTTCAACTCTTCTCATACCCAGATCCCTACTGTGAGACATTGACAGGGTTGGACCAAATGATTGCCAAGATTTGTCTCAGCTCTATAATTCAGAGTTGAGAATAATCTCAGAGCAATATGAGTATATAATTACAAGGAATTCTGTGCATTTCTGTGCCAAGATGTACTGCATATAAACATACAATTTATATGTGTAAAGAATTGTGTTGATCCAAGTTTTGAAGAAGGAAGAAAAGCTACAATACTCTTACTGGGACAACCAGAGTAGCCTTCCAAATGGCATCTGTTACCAGTTGAATCCACGGTGCCTGTGGTTTCTCTGTCATAAACTTTCTCCAGTCCAAAGAGCTCAGTGGGCTGCCATCACTGCAGACAGTGTTATGGGTTTTCTACTGATGACTTCTAACCCAGAAACCTGGACACTGATTGCTCTTTCTCAACTGTACCCTCTACTTCCCTGTCCCTGTTCCTTTTCCACACAAAACCCTCTGTGTCTTGCATATCTCAACACCCCTAAGAAACAATTCTCACTTCTAGGAACTTGACTTTTCCTTGGGAGATCCTCATGAGCCAGGTAAAAACCATCTTCTGTGCCCATCAGGGTTGGGGTGGTGAATCTCCTTGCCTTTTCCTCTAGGGCCACAGAGAGAGGACTCCTGCTAGGACCCCCTCGATGTCTGAAGTGTGAAGAGAGCGCTGCCGTTGCCCTCTTTCTTCGATTTCATATCGGAGTAGCATATTGAGCATGCCAGTTCTTCATTGGACAGGGCTGTGCGTCTCACTCCTGGACAGTCTTGCGTCCCTGTCATTGTATGAACCCCAAATACTTCCCTCATCTCCACCTTTTCTTCCCCCCTGTGTTGCCGTCTCACCACTTCAAAGACAGCCAAGTCCCCTCACACTCCTGCTCTTGGGAAACGGACGATTAGACTGGTGAGCTTGGTGAAAGCCTGGCCTTCATGGACTACGGTGCTCTCATGAGCAGGATGGAGGTGCCACAACTCCATGTTCAAGCAGGACCTGTTTGGTTTTCCCTTTTTCATGCACCGTGCTGGGTGGACCTCTCCAGGTGTTACCAGTGCTAGGCAGGGTCTGACTTCAGCAGCTGGTCCCGCAGCTCCTCGACCTGGGTGACTGCAGACCCAGCTGCTAGGCTAGGGGAAGGATGGCCGCCCTGCTGCATGCTAGTGTGCCAGAGGGCCGGCTTCCTAGAACACATGGATACTTGCCTTCCATCATTAGCAGGATAAATGCTCAGAAGCACATTGGCAGCTTACCTCTGTTCTCTCTGTTCTCTTCCCTTTCAGTTAGTTATTACGTCACTTTACGGATGAGAACACACAGGCTCAGAGAGGTTAAGAAACTTTCTCAAGGTTACCCAGTTAGTAAATGACACAGGCAAGCTCTGAAATCAAGCAGTCTGACTCCAGAGTGAACACGATGGGATAGCTTCCAGGAACACATTGAAACTGGTGATAACAAAATAACACCTGAAAAGAACTCTACGTTTAGTTGTTTTTGCTTTTCTCCCCTCATAGAACTTTAGGGAAAACAACAACAACAACAATGAAAAATGTATGACTGGAAGAAGTCCGGAGAGACCATTCAAAATGTGTCTCTCGGATCTCCCCAGGGTTCATGCAGTGTGTGTGTGTGTGTGTGTGTGTGTGTGTGTGTGTGTGCGCGCGCGCACGCCCATGCACATGCTTATGTGTGCACCTGACCAGGGGGCTATTACAACACTAGAGGAGAATGGAGTGTCCCAGGTGCTATCCTTACTTTAATCGGTTCTACGTATCAGATTCTCATATGTGATATCATTGTAAGCAAAGGTTCAGCAGCTAAAATGATTGTTTAAAAACTAGCCAGTGCAACACCCAAATTGCCATGAGTGTTTAGAATCTTACTGGTTTTTAGACTTCTTTGGGTGAAGATTTCAGTCATTCACCCTGTTAAATAAACCAGAGGACTCGAAGCATTATGCTCTCTCTTTAACAGCCAGCTATCGTACTAAAAATTAAATAAATAAAAAAATAAAGTCGGCTCCTTTTCCTAGGAGGTTAATGAAAAATCTACCTAGTTGTCCATAGCATAGAGCTACAGCAAGTCCACGGTGCAGAAAGTGTTTTCAATGGATGGCAGTTAAAATGCCTTATATGAGCAAGGAAGGCATGTTCTGTGGTGGCTGCAAATCACATTTCTGCTTTATCTTCTGTACCTTGAATGCTCAAACCATAAAATCAGGATGTGCCCTTGGTAGTTCCTTCAGCTTCCATAGATCAGAACTTACATTCGCATAACTTTTTTGCCTCTGTGGCCACTTCAAGGTTGTTCTCCCCCCAGCCCCTGCTCATTGCCTGGCATCATAGGGGTCTATTCCCTAGAAAACTCCTAACGTTGGTATATTATATTTACTACTTCTGATTCTGTAATATGGTTGAATGGGATGTGGGAGTAATGACCATCTATCTAGGTATTGAATTCAGAGGCTCATAACAAATAAAAGTTGTCAAAACTCCAAGGACAAATGAATAATTACATAGAGGCCTTGAGAGAACTGTGAGGCAAAGGAGAGAGAAAAGAGGCACCTTTTAAAACAGTCAGATAGATTTGGTTTCTGAACAGATAAGATTTCAGAACAGATTTTTTTTTTTTTGGTGCTATTTCAACAGGCGGAGAAAGAAGATTTAAAGGCCAGAGTAAACTATTCAAAGATTAGAAACAAGATGAAAATTAGTAAACACACATGAATGCACACTGCCCTCAGTAACAGCTGAACCCAAAAGTTTTGCAGTTCCCATAATTTATGTTAGTTGAAAATTATCCTAAAATAAGTTCGACAGCTCCAGTTCACCTTTAAATCTCCAGTTCAAAGCTACTTGTGATGGGAAAAGCAAATTAAACATAAATTGTTATCTCCACTCTGATATTTTTTAAATGGCTTAAATAGGTTCCCAATCAATTAATTAAGCAAAATTATTCTTGGAAGATTGAACTCTGATGGATACTTGAAGAAGTATGTTTTTATTTCACTTACCATATCTACGATAATTTTACAGCTGTTTAATATGGCACCTGTATATATGTGTTTACACTGAATTCCAGTAAATTATAATAAGCAATGCGTTAATAGTTTCAGGGGCCATTATGTTTTCATACTAATAGTTGATTGCTAAATAAACATACAACAGAGACTTGATGTGGGTAGGGGTTAGGATCAACACATTAAAATTTTAAAGAACAAAAATACTTATGAACACAACTTTTCCTTGCTCTGGAAGTTTGAGTCCAAATTCACTCTTTGGTTGGAGACAAAAGGTAAACACAAATACAATTGGTTAAAATGAACCATTTCTTTTTCTTCTTTTTTTGGTTTATCTTTGTCTCATATACAAAAGTATCAGTATAGGTTTACATTCATGACAATGTATAATTTTTCTGGAAATGGAGTTATGGTGAAAGGTAGAACACACCATTTTACTGCTTTCAAATTAGCCAGCATCAAATGGCATTCATTAAACAAGAAAGGCCATCCCTTAGCGGGGCTCGGTGGCTCAGCCTGTAATCCCGCGCCTTGGGAGGCTGAGGTGAGTGGATTGCCTGAGCCCGTGGGTTCGAGACCCACCTGGGCAGCGAGACCTCATCTCTACAATAAATCAAAAAATCAGCCGGGCATGGTAGCGCATGCCTGTAATTCCGGCTACGTGGAAGGCTGAGGCGGAAGGATCGCCGGAGCCCAGCAGGTCGAGGTTGCGGTGGCCGGAAGCGCCACTGCACTCCAGTCTGGGCGACAGTTTGAGACTCCAACTCAAAAAAAAAAAAAAGAAAGGCCATCCCTATTTCTACCCTACTTTGTGATGTAATAGCTACCCAGCTGTCTATCATTTGGAATACTTATGTGCAGGAAATTAATAACTCTGAGATTTTTACAGAAGCCTTAGAATCCATTCGGCACTCTCCAATAAGCCCTCAGAATATTACATACGCGCCTCCGGCACACAGGGACAAAGGCAGACCAGGGAAGCCCCCAGAGGAAACGGTCCAGCCAGTCATCTCTGTGAGTCCCTGGTGGTGTTGGCCTGCATCTGATCCTCACCTGTCTTCTTCACTGGGGAATGCTGAACATTCACTGTTAACTGGCAGAATCACACTATTAATCATAATGCGACTATAATTCTCATCATAAATGAAAACCAAACCCATATAGAAAACATCACAAACTCTCTTAAATATGAAACCATGAAGAAGGATGAAGTAAAGAATTCCTGGATTTCCCAAGGGCCACACAAGCCAGAAAAGATGAGTTTGGAGAATTGAAACTTCTCTGGAGCTAACGTTTGTTCATTATCTCATGGTTTATGGTCAGCAATTCAGACCGGGGGTGGACAGACACCACTTCCCTGAAACCAGTTGTATGTGTCAGCTGCAGCAGAAGGTGCTTGCAAGATTCTGATTTGGTGATACTTTGAGTCAACATTTGGCCAGTGCTGAAACTCCAGGAGGGAGTGCAGCTGTGAGCAGAGTTGACTCTGTGGTACAACCAGAGGCTCCAATGCTGTGTTTTTATGACGACACCTAGATTTAATCTTCTCAGTTTGACAAAGCCTAACTGTCTCTGGCCGAGCAATCTGTCCATTTGACACATTTTGGCCTCAGCAGAATATGAAAAGCAGATAATGGAGCAGTGGGGTTGACAGTCTGAGAATGTTTCAGTAAGAGGAGGTCTTACATTAAAACAGGTGGTGTCTGGGGAGAGGACCTGATTTTATGCTTGATAGAGAACTTGGTGCTTGAGGTGAGTTCTCAGCTCCCATGGACTCACATGTCTGTGGGAAAGGAACCTATGCGGTCACACAAAAATGAGTGTGACAAAAATCACTGTGATAAAAATCTAGAAATCTGCTCTTAACAGTCATCATTTCTTCTTTCTGCAAGTCTGAGAAGTCAAATTGCCCCAGAAAAGGGTATTGCCAGCCTTTGCTTGTGGGTCATTACTTGTACATTTATTTATTTATTTATTTTTGAGTTGGAGTCTCACTCTGTCACCCAGACTGGAGTGCAGTGGCTGCTCCCGGCCACTGCAGCCGCGACCTGCTGGGCTCCGGCGATCCTTCCACCTCAGCCTTCCAAGTAGCCGGAATTACAGGCATGCGCTACCACACCCGGCTGATTTTTTGATTTATTGTAGAGATGAGGTCTCTTTGCCCAGGCGGGTCTCGAACCCGTGAGCTCAGGCAATCCACTCACCTCAGCCTCCCAAACGCTGGGATTACAGGCTGAGTCAGCGAGCCGGCTGTAAATTTATTTTATAGATGGTTTTGCCAGAAAGTATACAGATGAATAAAATATAAATCGTGGGTAGATGACTTTTAATTTTGGAAATTAATGTGAAGATTCAGTGTTTTCATTTGTTCCAGTTCTTTGTCACAATGTCTAGTTGGGTTATGCAACTGGGCTTGTCAACATTCTCACACTGAGTTCAAGAATGAATGTATCATTTGAACACGAGAGGCTAGGCCATAGATGTGATTAGCCTTTAAGTAGTCTGTGTCCATGTAGAGGTGATGAAAGAGAACTGTGTCCATAAGCACCCCAAGGTTTGGAATCTGTGAAAGAAATGAAACCAAGACAAAAACGAGAACAGTTTTATTCTCACTACCTATCACGACTATATAATTTTCCAATTAATTTTGAATTCATAATATTGATATGTAAATTATGCATATCTAATATCCCTTTCCATATAATATACTGCTTTGACCCTTTCAAAATTCCACATTTCGCAGGTGAGATGGTTTTTCTGAAAGCCATAAAATAAATTAATAAAATAATCAGCCGATCTAATTGCAGAAGGCCCAAAAGGCCAGAGGAGTTTGCACTTTGGTTAAATATCAAGGCAGCTTTTATTGTAATGAGGATTTTGTGAGAAAGAAGGGCAGTTTCCTTCTGGAAACCATGGTTGTCCGAAATCTCCGCTCTCTTAGATGTGTTTCAGCTACGCCTTCTCACCAGAAGGATTTGAGAGCACAATGGAGATTAAAGGTCACTCCCACTGTGAATAGACTAATCTTAGGTTAGTTCAAACCCAATTTGGAATCCTCCTCATCCTTTCCCTTCCTCTAGTTTTCATTTGTTTGTTTTTAAATCACTCCTTGGTTATAGGAAGAGGCACTAGAAATTGGAGTCTTGAAGGAAGATCTTGAAGAAAAGATACTTCATTTTTTCTTTCTTTTTTTTTATAACCAACAATATCCCAATGCCCAGAAACATATCAATTGGATAGCCTCATAAAACCCACAGGCAAGAGCAGATTAAAGCAATATCCAAATGCCCAGTAACGTACCAATTGGATAGCCATTAAAACCCATAGGTAAGAGCAGATTAAAAATTATTTTCTGAGGAAAAGCAAAAGTGCTGCCAAATCCAAGAGACTTCATAAGAATCACGAGGACCAAGAACTGAGAAGGCCTTGAAAATGATCTCTGAATTAGGATGATGACCTGGAGGCCCAGGGAGGCCAACAAAACAGATTTGTTGTGGAAGAGCTCTTCCCATTCCAGCCCCATGTGCTCAGCCAGAGTTGTGGTGACAGTGGAGCAGGTGTGAGCTACACTGGGTGAAGCAGTAGGAAGATGTGAGACATGGGTACAGTAGCTGTTTCTTTTCAGCCTGCATGTGAATACTGTGTCATCTGCTATTTTAATGTGTGCGCACTTCTATGTGTGCGTGTTTTTATTAAAAAGTGTTTCTCATGGCAGTTATCTAGAGCCATACTTTCAGGACATTATCAATCAATTACATATACTTAACCCCCCCTCCACAAAACCATCACACATTTTTAAATCCTGTGCAAATTATAATATGGAAGACTCTTAAATGTCTTGAGATCAGTCAGGTACACCAATATGAGAAACCTAGTTCATAATAAAATTGTGCTGCCTTTAGTGGTTATTACTTTTTTTCATTATAGAGATAAAAAAGAAATCCTTTCATAGTCTGCTTTGAAATTTGGCAAAAATAATATCAGGCACTCAGGTCTGGTCTGATTATTCAGCTCCTTTGTGGCTATAGAGTATTTTCTATCTTTCTTCATCTCTCCTTGAAGAGTTCTTTGCAGTCCACTGAATGCATCTCAGTGGTCTTCCCAACACGAGATCTCAGGATTCCGTTGGTGGGGATTCTGGGGCCGCAACCATCTAGGCAATGCCAGGCGCCCACCCTCCAGGGAGATTTGGGAGAATAAAGAGAGGCAGCTCAGGCAGGGATCACTGGGTGAAACAGTGGCCCTACTTGTGGACGTGAGCTGGAGATACTTGGCTTTTCTGGGATGCTGTGGTAGAAGTTTAAGTGGCAAATCCTTGAGAAGCAATCTAAATCGGTTTTCTTATACACCCAGAGATTCCGTTAGTGACAATAATGAAGCAATTTCAATTTGTATTAGTCTACTTGCATTTCTCATTGCTAAATACTATAGTCTGAGTGGCATAAGTAGTAGAAATCAATGTTTTGCCATTTCTGGAGGCTAGCCATCCCAGACTGAGGCCTGGCATAGCTGGTGAGGGTTCTCTTCCTGTTAGGCAGATGACGGCCTTCTCGCTGTGTCATCACATGAAGAAATTGAGTGCGAGCTCTCTGGTATCTATTCTTATAAGAGCACTAATCCTAGGCAATCAAGAGCCCATCATTAGAACCTCATTTTCCCTCAATTATGTCCATAAAGGTCTTACATCCATCCATATATAGTAACATACATATATAGAAATTCACATGTTAGGGCTTCTCCACGTGAATTTGGGAGTGGGGGCAATTCAATTTATAGCACAGTTTAAATCCACCAGAGTGGATTTTGGTAATGGCAATGAAAAACTGTGACCAATGAACTTGGGGTGTAATTTTTGTGTTTGAAAACTTGAACTTATTTAGAAGAGCTAGATGCTACCGTACAATCTTCTGCCCAAATTTGATTTTGGTTATTTTCTTTCAATGTTAATTCTATTAAATTTCCCCTAGCAGTTAGAGTAGAAACAAAGTAGGAGTTGAGAATTTCTATTTCTTCTTTTTTTTAGTTAATATATGATTTAATTTTTTATTGGGACACAATTTGCATAGAATAAAATTAATGTACATATTTTGAATGTAGAGTATAATAAATTTACCCAGTATCTATATGACATAGCCATCACATTTTAAATATAGAACCTTTCCATCACTCAAAACATTCTCTTGTGTGCTTTCCCAATGCTTTTCCCTATCACTCACCCCACACAGCCCCAATCTAATTTCTGTCACTGATGGCTAGTTTTATCTGTTCTAGAACTTCATATTAATAGAACCCTATACTATGCAGTCTTTTGGTCTAGATTATTTCTTTCTTTTTCTTTTTTTGAGTTGGAGTCTCACTCTGTCGCCCAGACTGGAGTGCAGTGGCCGCTCCCAGCCACCGCAGCCACGACCTGCTGGGCTCCAGCGATCCTTCTGCCTCAGCCTTCTACGTAGATGGAACTACAGGCACGCGCTACCATGCCCGGCTGATTTTTTGATTTATTGTGGAGATGAGGTCTCGCCAAGTTGCCAGGCGGGTCTCGAACCCGCGGGCTCAGGCAATCTACTCACCTCAGCCTCCCAAGGCGCGGGATTACAGGCTGAGCCACTGAGCCCAGCTTGTCTAGATTATTTCAAGTGAATATTTTTGAGGCTCCTCTGTGCTGTGGAATGTATATGTAATCAATTTCTTTTATTTTTGAGACATTTTCTATTGTATGCCATAATTTGCTTATCCATTGACCTATTGATAGACATTTGAGTTGTTTCCTGTTTTAGGCTACTTTGAATAAAGGTGCAAGTACAAGTCTTTTTGTGAATGTAAGTCTTCATTTCTCAAGAATAAAGTTGGATAATAATGTTAGTTGGTATTTAGCTTTATAAAAAACTCTCCAGTATTTTTCAAACTGGTTGTAGCATATTACATTCCCACCAGTAGTCTATAAGAGATCTGATTGTTCCATGTCTTCATCAGGGCATGGTATTTTCTGCTTTTTTCTTTATAACCTTTCTAGTAGGCACATAATAATACCCCACTGTGGTTTTATTATTCATTACACATCTTGATTACTAATAATGTTGATCTTAGGCTCTGTTTATTTCTTTTATTTATTTATTTAGTATTTTTAAAATGTATTTTAAAGATGTGGGGGACAATTTAGGATTAGGCATACAAGTGGACATCATAAAGGTGAAGTTTGGGCCTCCCTTCGGTCCCCACTTTGCCTGACTTGAGATCGGGTACGCTTACAGGTGTTGTGTTTCCCCCATCCCAGTAGTATATCCCGCTATTGCCAATCCCTTTCGTATAGTACCATAGTAAATGTTCAGGGTCCATCTATGAGTGAGAACATGTGGTACTCTGTACTTTGTTTCTGTGACAGATCACTCAGTATTATTGACTCTAAATCCATCCAAGTTGCTGCGGAGTCCATATGTTGTCCTTCTTTATGGTTGTATAATATTCCATTGTGTATATGTACCACATTTTCTGAATCCAGTCCAGTTTTGATGGACAGCCCAGTTGGTTCCATGTTTTTGTTCCTGTGAATAGTGCTCAATGAACATGCATGTGCAAGCGTCTTTTTTGTAGAATGCTTTGAGTTCCTCTGGGCATATTCCCAGTAGGGGGACTACTGGATCATATGGAAGGTCAGCTTCTAGTTCTTTTAGAAATTTCCACACTGTTTTTGTGCAGGTTGAGGTAGCAGAGTAGATGCGTTCCCTGTTCTTGCATCCTTGCCAGCATCTGTTGTTGTTGGTTTTATTCATTATGGCCATTCTTACTGGGATTAGGTGGTCTCTCAATGTGGTTTTGATTTTCATTTCTCTGAAGATTAGTGAGGCTGAGCACTCTTTCATGTGGCTGTTGAATGCCCATATGCCTTCTTTTGAGAAGTGTCTAGTCACGTCTTTGGCCCACTTTCTAATGGCGCTGTTTGTTTTTTTCCTTTCGGCATGTTTGAGTTCCTTGTAGATCCTGGATGTTAGACCTTTGTCAGATATATAGTTGGCAAATATTTTTTTCACAATATATGGGCTCTCTCTCCACTCTCTTGATGGTTGCTTTTGCTTTGCAGAAGGCTTTCAGTTTAATGAGATCCCATTTGTCTATCCTATCTCTTATGGCATGGACACCTGGGGTTTTGATCAGGAATTGGTTGCTAGTTCCAATCTCCATAAGGGTTCTCCTACATTTTCTAACATTCTTATAGGTTAAGACTTTACAAGTAGGTCTTTGACTATTGTGTATGATAGGTAGGGGTCCTGTTTCTATCTTCTGCATGTGGTGTCAGTCAGTTTTCCCAGCACTATTCACTGAATAGGTTCTCCTCTCCCCAGTGGTTGTTGGTGGAGGTGTTGTTGAAGATGAGTTGGTTGAGGAATTGAGGCTTTGCTTCCGGAATCTCTATCCTGTTCCATTGGTCCATATGTCTGTTTTTGTGCCAATACCAGGCTGTTTTAATTATTGCAGCCTTATAGTAAAGTTTAAAGTCTGGAAGTGTGATACCTCCCACTTTGTTTCTTTTGCTAAGGATTGTTTCAGCTACTCATGGTCATTTATGTTTCCATACAAATTTCTGTATTGTCATTTCCAGGTCTGAGAAGAATGATGTTAGTAATTTAATGGGCATTGCATTCAATCTGTAGATTGTCTTTGGTAGGTTGGATATCTTAACAATGTTGATTCTTACTATCGATGAACATGGAATATTTTTTCATTCATTTGGGTCTTCTTGGATTTTTTTTAAGCAGTGTTTTGTAGTTTTCATTGTAAAGGTCTTTCACTTCTCTGGTTAGGAAGATGTCAAGGTATTTCTTTTTGTGTGTGTGGCTATTGTGAATGGGATTGTGCTTTTTATTTGGTTCTCTGCCTGTTTGTTGTTGGTGTATAAGAATGCACGTTTCTTCTGCACATTTATTTTGTGCTCCAAGATTTTGCCAAAGTCTTTTATCAGTGAAAGCGGATTTTGACAGATTCTTTTGGTTTTTCAAGATATAAGATCATATCATCAGCAAGGAAGGTTAACTTAAATTCTTGTTTCCTATTTGGAATACACCTGACTTCCTTCTCTTGTCTAATCACCCTAGCTAGAACTTTCAACACTGTGTTGAACAGGAGGAATGAGAATGGGCAATCTTGTCTTGTTCCAGTTTTCAGGGGAAACGTTTCCAGTGTCTGTCCACTTAGCAATATGCTGGCTGTGGGTTTATCGTACATGGTGCTTATACTATTTTGAGGTATGTTCCTTCTATGCCTAGGTGTTCAAGACTTTTTTTTATCAAGAAGGGAAGCTAGATTTTATGAAGGTCTTTTTTTCATGTAATGATATAATCATATGATTCTTGTTTTACATCTCTTGATGTATTGAATTACACTTATGGGCTTGCAGATGTTGAACCAGCCCTGCATCCTGCGAATGAAGCCTACTTGCTCTTGTAGATGATTTTTGAGATGTGTTGTTGGATCTGATTTGCTAGAATCTTGTTGAGACTTTTTGCATCTGTGTTCATTAGGGATATTGGCCTGTAGTTTTCGTTCTTTGTTGGATATTTGCCTGTTTGGGGTATCAGTGTGATGTTAGCTTTGTAAAATGGTTTGGGGAGAATTCCATCTTTCTCAATTGTCTGGCATACTTTCAATAGGATTGGTATCAGCTCCTCCTTATATGTTTTGTAGAATTATGTTGGGCTTTTTTTTTGGTAGGGAGTTTTTTATTATATTGGAGTCAATTTCTTGGTTGTTATTGGTCTCAAAGTCTCTTGTTTCAATCTTGGGAGGTTGTGTGATGCCAGAAAGACCTCTATTTCATTTATGTTATTAAGTTTTTTTTCCATACAGGTGTGCATAGTTGTCTCTGATAATCTTTTGTATATCTTTTGGGGTCAGTTATGATTTGATCTTTTGCATTTCTGGTTGTGTTTATTTGGGCTTTTTCTCTCCTTTTCTTGATCAGTCTGGCTAGGGTATTATCAATCTTGTTTATTCTTTCAAAGGATCAATTTTTTGTTTTGTTAATTTTTTTCTATGATATTTTTGTCTTCTATGTCCCATATTTTGACTTTTACTTTGGTGTTCTGGATTCTTCTGCTAACATTAGGGTTCGGGTGGTCTTATCTTTCCACCTTCCTTAGGTGATTTGTTAGGCTGTTAACCTGTGATCTTTCCATTTTCTTGATGTGTGTTTGTAGAGATATAAAAACCCCTCTTAGAATTGTTTTCATGGCCAAGAGTTTGGTGAGATGTTTCTTCATTTTCTTTTGTTTCCAGGAATCTTTTAATATCTGTTTTGATTTCTTTGTTGACCCAGTGATCATTCAACATCATACTCTCATATGGTCAGGGGGACTCTCTCTAGTGGGGAGGTACGGGATTGTCTCTTCCCCAGGTGCTCGTGGTGGGATCCCCAGTCAGGTTTATCCTGGAGCAGAGTCCTCCGATTGCAACTGATGTCCAGGCTTTATCTGGGTTCATCCTTCTCAGCTGTGTCCTAGCTATGTGTGTCTGGCATTCAGACAATTGCTGGAAGAGAGGTTTGTGTAAGCCCTGGACTCACCGCTTGTCTCTGGGCTCCCTTGCTGTGCTCCCTCCACAGCCCTTGCTGCCAGTGTCCAGCCAGGTGCTGTAGTGGTAAGACAGAGCCTGGAGGCGGCAGTCACTTCTGACAGTTTATTCTCAGGAAGGGCTTTGTTGATTTTTTTAAAAATGGTGCTTATGTGCCCCAGACAGCACTCGGGTCCAAGCAGAGCAACTGTAGCACCAGTCGCTTCGCCAGGAGAGTTCTGGCCACTTGCTCCTGAGTCCCCACTCAATCAGCCACTCCCAGGCCCACTTACAGACACGTATGCAGTATTTTCCGTACGCTCCCTCTCTCATACTGGGACTTTCATAGTCCAACTGGCTTTGCCGCCATCTTCCCAGAAGTCCTTCTCTGTTTATTTCTTATATTTTCTGTAGCTGTATTCATAATCTGAAATTTATTCCACTTTTCTTTACTTTTTATTTATCATTTTTCCCATACTCTGGCTTTGGTGTATTGTAGCTGATGCTCATAATTCTCTTTCATATGTGTTCTTGGTAATGCTCAAGTCTTGCATTTCTTATTCACAACCTTTCAAACTTGAACTTCTTAGAAAAATTCTTCTTATACTACCTTGATTTTTGAAATTACCTGTATATTTTTTTCCTCAAAGTAAAGGTTACAATAAGACTAGAATTATTTTTAAAATAATCACCCTGCCTTATAAAACCATCTTAGAAGCTGCTACTTTCTATCTGATTTTTTTTGAAATTTGCCTTGTAGTTTATAAACTTAAGGTGTGAACATAGCACATTATAATTTTACATCAATTCAATAATTTATTTATTAATTCAACAAAATTGTTATGCATTAACTCTGTGTCACACCACATACTAGGCAAAGGTGATGGAATAGTGACCAAAGAAGACAAATTATACAGTGTTGGAGAAAAATTCCAAATGTTCTATGCCCATCTAGGTAGTTAATATTATTGTTTTATTGCAATTTAATTAACTATTGTGTGATTACTATTTATCAAGCACTTTCCACATGCAAGGCACTGCAAAGAAACAAAATTAATGAATAAATTCAGGGAGTTTTTAGTCTTATCTGGAGAAGTTATTCAGCTGAATAAAAATTGTATGCCAGTCTTCATGTAGTTGTACAAAAGGAGGCCAACATTATTCAGTCAGGCAGGTGGACATAGAATTGGCATTAGCATGTGTAACAGAACATCCTCATAAGGTAGGTAATGTTTAGGAAGGACTCTGTGGAGGGGAAGCATCTGAACCAAACACTTCTAAGAGAGGGTTAACTGGATAAAAAGGGAGAGAACGTTCAGACCCTCCAAGGAGCATGACATGTCTATGGAGCTGGAAATGACCCTGGTGTCTGGAGTTATATGGTAGGGTATACAAACACACACTGTGCTCTTGCAGGGCAATCCAATTTCTGCCTCCAGTTCTCCACTGGAACTGCTCCTGCCCAGGTTGACAATGACCTCCTGGTTATGAAACTTAAAGGGTGGATGCTCTTCATTCTTCACACTACTTGGACTCTTTCCATTGTTTACCATTGCCTCCATGATGAAACTTTGACTTAATTTTAGGATGCCACAATTGATTATCTTTCTGCTTCCTGCAAGACTTGCTCTCAGTCTACTCCTTTCCTTGTATGACAGATAAGTCTTTCTGGATTTTGGCTGTTGTCAATCTGTTCAGTGCTCTGCCTGTCCCCTGTTAGCCATGGATGATGTCATCCCATGTGATGTCTCTCCAACCAGGAAAGCGCTGTGCTCTGCTTCAGTAGCCATTGTGGCTAAAATGGGTCTTTACTATTTGGAAAGTAATTTTATGTCCAAGTTTTAGTTAGGCAATCCCCCCCCGCCCCATATTTCATGTGTCTAACTTAAGTAGACCTTGCTAACTAAAGCTTTATGTTTACTGTTTACTAATAAGGCACCCAGGCACTGTACTCCTGTACTAAGGGCCCCGAAGCAAGATACTAGAATTTTCTGCTGTAATTATCCTTCAGAATTCTGCTCACAAGCCACCCTTTCTAGGAACCCTTTCCTGAACTTTGATGCTTCACTGGTATCCTCATTATGAAGCCTCAGATACTATGTGCATTCCTCTTGTGCATTTCTTACCACATTGCACACCTTGGTTTACTTTTATCTTCTTCCCTAAATTGTGACACCCCTCCTTTATAAGTTCACAGTGCCTCACCCAGTACCTCACAGAGCAGGGACATGATACATGTGTAAGTGTGCACGTGTCTATTCTCACACACACACACACACAGTCTATTCTCATTATTCTTTGATTCCATATTTGCAAATTTACCTACCCACTAGAATTTATTTGTAATACAGTAAGTCCCTTACATATGAATATGTTCCATTCTGAGAGCACATTCGTAAGTCCAATTTGTTTGTAAATTCAACAAAGTTAGTCTAGGTTCCCAACTAACTCAATTGGGTATATAGTACTGTACTATAATAGGATTATAATACTGTTCACATAAATAATACATAAAAATAAATATACAGTACTGCGCAGTAAAGTACACAAAAGTACAGTCACTTGTAGAGGACACACAACGTACGCTAGACATGTGAACTAACTCACGTGATTGGACATGTCAGTGCACATTTGCATCTTTGAAAGTTCACAACTTGAAGGTATATATGGAGGGGACTTTACTAAAATCAACGATTGTGGTGTTTCATAGTCATTCATTGTGAAGAGATGTGCAGAATGGTGACAAGTTTGAGTCATCCAACAAGTATGTTCCCAGCTGAGTTTGAAAAAGAGGGGTTCTGCCTTTGTTTCAGCTCCCATGCTGTATGTGAATATCCTTTTTGCAGTTTTTTCAGTGCCACATTTTTGCATGTTTTTGCACTTTGCTTGTGATTTTGCTGTTTAAAGGGGTCCTCATGTGTAGCGTTGAAGTTTTGTGTATTGTCCTAAGCACAGATGGGTGTGGTATTCCTTATGAAGAAACCACATGAGATAGATAAACTTAATTCAGGCATGAGAGCTGGTGGCCACGAGTTTAACAGTACTGAGTCAACAACCTTATATTAAATAAGATGGCTTTAAATGAAAACACTCAAAACAAGATTATGTATTGATCCGTTGACAAAAATATGACCAGAATGGGATAGGAAAAAATTTTGTGACCAAAGACTTGCAGGGATTTAACCTTGTATTTTCCCTAAGTTATTGCTCAGTGATTCAGTATTTACTAATTCAGTGTTAGTTGTATGGAGTATACCTACAGCAAATAATGAATGTTGATTGTGTGTGTGTGTGCAACAAAAAGAAAATAAAGGAGACATAAATAATTTATGATAATTGTACAAAAAGTGAGAGATAATTTCTGATTGAAGACATCAGAATATGTTTCATAGAGGAGTTGCTATCCATGATAATCCTTGAATAATGTGCAGAATTTCAATAGGTAGAGCTGGAGCTAAGGGATTCCTAACAGAAGGTAGAAAAGAAGTCATGCATTTGGAAAAATTCCGGGATGTGTAGGTAGTTTAGCTCAAGTACAGAGTTCAGAGAAATAGGTTTGCTCCATATTGTGTTGCACATCACAAGGGAGGGAAAATGTGTGTGGTTTATTTAGTAGCCATTGTTAATTCAATAGTGGCATCTGATATTCTCTCCTAATTTCCTAGTAAAATATATGTTAAAGCAAAAAAGAGCCAAAATTCACCATAGCCTAAAGCAAGTCTGACAACACTGCCAAAATTTGGAAGAAACGTCCAGCAACTACAAAGCAAATATAACTGATTGTCTCCTAAAAACAAGACCAGCTGGTACTGCCGCAGAAATCCGAGATCTTTAAGTAGAACATGGAGCAATTACTTCTTCTGCTTGGATGTCACTGATAGGGCAGCCAGAACACTTCCTTTCTTCTGCCTTTAGACACACTAATATGGTCCGGTCTCCACAAAACGTCAAGCAGAAGGAAAAGGAGCTTTGGGGAAGACATATCTCCTGTGCTGTGTACTTTTCTGCCTTCGATACTGGACACTGTCTAGAGAGCAGGCACATCAGCAATTGGCCTTTTGTAACCCAGATATGAATGGGAAGGAAGCAGCATCAAGAGTGAATACTAAAGGGGAAGAACTTTGTCTAAGGATGTACCTCACCTAAGGTGAACACATGGGAGATAAATGGAGGGAATTAACGCCTCAACTTCACGGGTTGCTCTCCATTTGCATTCTTGTCCTTTGGTGAATCCAACCAAAAGTCAGAAGGCAAGGGAATATTTTAATGTAGTCTGCCTTGGTTTGTTTTCCAAGACAACAGAGGAGGAAAGAGAAAGGTGGAGAATGAATCTGAAATTACTAAAGGAGAAAAAAAAATATGCAATCATACATATTCATACACCTTCTCTCTCTCTCTCTCTCTCTCTCTCTCTCTCTCTCTCTCTCTCTCTCTCTCTCTCTCTCTGGGTGTGTGTGTATCTACTATAGGTAATATCTATGCCATTCAAGTTTCTTAAAATCTATCATATATTGTAATATAAAAAGCAGTATGAGTCCATTTAAATTGAAATATGCCAGTAGTTCCGACTTCTACTG
This sequence comes from Carlito syrichta, assembly GCF_000164805.1. NCBI lineage: Eukaryota > Metazoa > Chordata > Mammalia > Primates > Tarsiidae > Carlito > Carlito syrichta. The sequence continues at coordinate 292,144 of NW_007247190.1, read as the reverse complement.
ACAGCTATTGCTAATCACTGAAATCAGTTATTAAGAACGATGAATTAATCTGATTCCCTTTAGAATGAAAAGAATGGTTAAACATCTGTCTTTTGTAATTTAAGACTAGAGCTGCCTAAAGGTAGAACACTTGACTCTTTGAATATCCTACTGGTCCTGTATCCTTTCTGACCAGATTCAGAGTGATACATTCCAGGGATTGTCCTGAGTGAGAAAACTACCAAATAAAAAGATCTAATGCCAGTCTAGAGAATTTCTGTTACAATCTCCCTCAGACATATAAACAACTTGGAAGCCATTGCTTTGTCTTCACAAAGAGAAGATTTAAACCATCTAAAAGCTAATGACTCACCAGAGAACTGAGGTCACAGGGCAACCTTCATCCTGGAATCTGAAGAGACAGGTGAATGCAGAGTTCACAGATGAGACCAACTTCCCTAGAGCAGCGGTGGCTGGCAGCACATGCTTGAAAGAATGCTTATGTGGTCACTTTCATGAATGACTAGAGGCTGAGTGTGGACTGGTCCAAGAGTGAGAAACTCCTGGGGACCTTGATGTCGGGGCTCCCCGACCTCATCTCCAGCTGGAGTCTGAAATGCCCCAGGATCTCACAGTGAAGAACCAAGAAAGATCCTTGTGACTTTGGCCGGAGAAAGGGAAGAGTCCTCTTGATGAATTATGCTCATGGTCTTCTCTCTAACAAAGCCCCCTCTCCAGGGAAAAAGACCACCAGCACACTGTTTGGGTGGATGTGTGATGCCAGCCACCTCTCGCCTTCCTGGATTTCCGATGAGGGAAGGGAGGGAAGCTAAGAAGCACTTCTGAAGGCCACAGCCCAGGATCAAGGGGCCACCAAGACACTGAGACTAAATTGTGAAGCCACAGCAGGCCTCTTCCCACCTTACGCCACCAGCAGGCTTACATGTAGGGACAGTGGCTTGCAGGTGAAAGACCTAAAGGGCACAGACTTGATCTGAGGAGGAGTTCTTCGGAAAACACAAGGATGACCAGGGGTTCAAAAATAAGGCCAGGAAAGGAATTTGAAGCCTCTGGCCCCTAGAACTCCAACACACACTAAAGTTCAACTCCTGCTCAATTGCATGAAGCTTCACACTGAAGACCTAAGTTTCCGTGTGTGTGTGCGTGTGTGTGTTTGTATGTATATGTACATGGGTATATATGTTTATATATACAGATAGATAGATATAGAGGCTTATACTTTATCGTGTTTATCCATATATCTTCGTATATCTCTCTCTATTTGCATTATAAGGCATACCAATAAAAAATATAGTTAAAGGGGCAAAGCAAACTTCATAATCAGTATCAAAACAACAAATTTTGTAATAAGCTGACAGAATGTATAATAACTATGATTAGCATGTTTTAAATAATTTTAATGTTTATTTTGTTTTTTAAATTATTTAATATATATTTTATTTTAAAGATGTGGGGTACAATTCAGGATTAGGTATATAAGTAGACATCATACAGGGAAACCTTGGGCCTCCCTTTGGTCCCCACTATGCTTAGCTTGAGATCAGATACCCTTATTGATATTGTGTTTCCCCCTGGCCTACCCCAGCAGTATCTCGCTACTGCCAATTCTTTTCTTATAGTATTATGGTAAATGTTCAGGGTTCATTTATTAGTGAGAACATAAGAACTCTAATGGAAAAAATGGACAACAGTCAAACCAAGAGTTAACCAAGATGAAGAAACTTTAACCAATAATCAAAAGGAAATTTTAGAAATCAAAACCACATTAAGAGAAATAAAGAATGTCTTTTATGGTTTCATCAGTAGACTGAACAGCTGAGGAAAGAATTAGTGAGCTTGAAGATATTGACAACAGAAACATTGTAAACTGAAGTGCAAATTGAAAGCCAGTGAGAAAAAAACAGAGCATCCAACAACTGTGGGACAATTGCAAAAAATCTAACATACCCTTAACTGGATTACTAGGAGGAAAAAAAGAGAGAATAGAGAAAAAAATAGTGCTGATGGCTGAGAATGGTCCAAAATCTATGGTGGACACTAAGTCGCATGCTAGTTAACTGAGAGAACACAGGAAGATAAATACCGATCTCCCCCCAGCCCCCCAAAAAACCACCTCCATCTGGAGTTATCATATTTAAACTGTAAACTACCAATTACAAAGAGAAACCTTAAAAGAACCCAAGGATGGGAGTCATTTAATCTATATAAGAGCAAGGATAATGATTACAGAAGACTTCTTACCAGAAATCACACAAACAAGAAGAAAATGGAGTGGAGAGAGCAATAAAACAAACAAAAACACCACTTAAAATTCTATAACAAGACAAATTATTTTTCAAAGGTGAAGGAGAAAGAAAGACTTCCTCGGAGTCTGAAGACCTGTCCAATAACTAATGTTAAAAGAAGTTCTTCAGAAAGAAGGAAAATAATATTGGCTATTCTATCATTGAATTGATGCAAAGAAAGGAAGTGATGAGAAAAGAAAATGAAAGCGAAATAAAATCTTTTATTAGTCTTATTCCTAATTGATCTGAAAGATAACTTTATTTAAATGAATAACAGTAACAATGCATTGGGTAACTCTAGTATCTGGATAAGTGAAATGAATGATCACCAGGTCACAGAGAGAGAAGGGAGCTACTGGAAATACTCTGTCACCTGTGCAGAAGGTTGACTATGTGATCTTGAAGTGACCCAGGTCTTCGTCCCTTCTCACTTGGAGTTCCCAAGAGCAGCAGCAGCAGCAGAATGTGCAGGGAGCGCAGCATCCTGAGAGGAGGAAATGGCCAGAATGGCTGGGGTTCTGTTCCACTAAAACAGGATGTCTCTCCGTTATCTGAGATGGAGAGTTTTGGGGGTGTTCATCTTCTTGATGTTCTCTGAGCTAACTACTTGGTGTCTGCAATAGATTTTTGAAAGTTCTTGGCCATCATTACTTCAAATATTTCTGCTCTATTCTTAGGCATCCCCCTTGCTGCCTATCCATAGGGAATAAATCTGCTTCACATGACTGGCTGCATGTGTGTGTTCAGTCTCTGGACTCAGACAAGTTGGTCATCAGGGCACAGGGAACCTATCCCACAAGTGTGCAGTACTTTTGAAGTGGTAGGGTACTATTTGGAGATGGATACAGGAGGTTATTTAAAATATTTTTGCATACTCTAAGGAAACCACTACACATTTTAAAAAGAAGTACAATGATATGGTAACATTATATGATAAAATAGAATCATGTAAGTAATTAAAATCAGAAGGCGAAAAGGGGGAGAACTCAAAGAAACAAAGAATAAATTCAAGGAATAAAAAATAGTTTCAAAGTTGGGAAATATGAACCCAACTTTATCAATAATCACTTTAAATGTGAGTGATCTAAATACACTAATTAAAAAATAGATGATCACCGTGATTAATTATACACGACCAAACTCTTGGTCATTTACTTGGACACCAATTCAGCATCAAGACTGAGGCTAGAAGTAGAAAGAAGCAGAGTGGTGTGCCATGCGGCCACCTGTTCTGTGGCAGTGGCAGAAGTGAATGAAATGAAGTCAGATTTCTATGCATTTGCTTTACAAACTGAAAATCCAAAGAGAAGTAAGCTCTCCCTAAGACTGATGCTGAAAGGAAACAGAATAATTGCCAGTTTGGGTATTAATTAGCAGTTTGAGGATGGTAATTTCTTAACTGCCCTTATAAAAAAATAAAAATGCATTAGACTAATTCTTCAGAGAGTTATCCACAATTCATATTTAATAATATTTTAGATCATGCTCGTCTTGAAAAGAAGAATAAAAGAAACTAATGTGGCAAGCAAAGAAAAAAATCTTAAATAAGTTGGCTTCTTAAGTTCCTCCTTCCTTTGCTCTTAACAGCGTGGCTGCAGAATTTGGAGGCTCTACCCTTTAAGAATGAATGACTTCTTTTGCATTTCAACAGTGAAATCACTGTATCATCAGTAATCATGAAGACGTTCATCTTGATTCTCAGAGAAGTGCAACTGGGGAGCATTCTAACAACTGACGTGATGTTCTTTCTCATGACACTCCTCTGCTTATTATTTCAGAGTGCCACCCACAGATTGCCCTTCTCTGTCTTGTCAAAAAGTAATTTTGGAAATATGAAAGCTTGCTAAGTGCTTGTGTAGAAATAACAAGGCAAAATACAGTATTTTTAAAAATTTCCATGTCATATCTCTTGATTTATAAACCTACAATGCACATCCTACTAAAATATATTTTATTGAATTGTCTCCTTATTTTACAGGAAAAAAATAATCACTTTGACTTTAATACACACTTAATTTTTCTGAAATTGCATTTAAAGGATTTAGAATATTTGTTGTTACCAGGCTAAATTTTGCAAAACTGCCAGATTAATCGAACTGTACACATGCTGGATCATATAAATGTAGTTTGAGTTTTGAGGAAGGTTGACTATCCTTAGTTGTTTAAATTTTTTTTTTTTTCTCATTGGCTGGCAGGGAATGGTGGCTCTCACCTGTAATCCCAGCACATCGGGATGCCAAGGTGGAAGGATCGCTTGAGATCAGGCATTCAAGATCAGCCTGAGCAATATAGTGAGACCTTGTCTCTACATAAAATTAAAGAAAAATAAAAATAGCAGGACACAGTGCTGCTTGTACTTGGGAGGCTGGAGCAGGAAGATCATTTGATCCCAAGAGGTTGAGTCAGCAGTGAGCTATGATAGTGCCACTGTACTCCAGCCTTGATGCCAAAATGAGGCCCTGTCTCTAAAAATTAAAAAAAAAAATAAGCAAAATAAAAAATAAATAAATAGAAATTCTCATTGGGATAAGTCTCGTTATGTTGCAAAAAACATTAAAGAACATATTTTGTGATTTTCTGTACGTACACTGTTAATATACAAAGATTCAGATGATGTTCCTGTATTCTGTAAGTAAATGACTGTGGCTGTGATTGCACCATGAATCTAAACCTTTCTTTCTTCAGGCTTCCTCATCACATACTAAGAATACACATACTAAGAATACTTTCTTTGCCCATCTGGTAGGACTGTTTTGTTGCTATAATGAGCCCATGTGTATGTTTGTTGAAAATAGAGAAATGTCATATTACTGAAGTTATCCTTGTTGCTGTACAATACCCTAATTCTAACTTGGTATTGTATGCTGGTAACCAAGCAGTGTTATGTAAATACAGCTTCTCTTCTGGGAAGTCCAACAATAATCAGAAAAAAAATTCTCTTATCTTCTTCTTTCTAGAGAAAATATAAACAAATGCACAAGTTGGAATTCTGAGTAGTGTTGATTATATCAAATGTGTACGTGCAAGCTTCCATGGGCAGCCTTGTTTGAGTTCATTCCTGGGGTAAGTGACCTACGTGTACACTGTGAAATTTCTCGAATCTCAAGAGCCAAAACTGTTCTATGAAACAGCATATGATTTGATTGGTGATGCTATGAGACAGCGCCAACTGAGCATTTACAACCACTGGCAGGGTTGAGAGTAGGTGAGACGGAGGCTCTGAGTCTACAGCCTGCAGAGGTTTGCACCAACAGGGAATTGATCATCTCTGCTGATACTGTGCTGGAGTTAAACGTTGTTAACTCTATTATTGGAATTCAGTGTGACTACTGTGCCTTCTGCCTGTGGCATGAACATTTTAGTTGCAAGAAAAGCAGTTATGAATCTCACAGAACTCTTTAACCTGGCTGTCTATTCAATCATTGCTTTATGAAGTCATGCTACTGTTTTTACTTATAAAGATTACAGGAGTTATTGGTTAAGTGCTGTTCTTCATTTTAGACAAGTAAAATTAAATCTCAAGCACTTCATATTTTACTTTGTTTTAAAAAGTAAGCCACACAGACACAATAAGCCTGGGGCATCTTGTAGAGCCAGAAAGTAAAAAAAAAAAAAAAAAAAAAAAGTGCTCAGAAAACCAAAGGCTGGGTGTGTGTCTAGGGAACCTGGGAGCCAGCCTGAATGAGATTCCTAGCCAGTGACAGAACAATTTGGGCAGTAAAATAAACAACAGAGTACTGGATTATAACCTAAAGTGTGGAACAATATATATTGGCCCATACTGATATAAGTAAATGATTAAATACATAAATAAGTGGGTAAGAAGTTACAAGTTTATATTACAGAAGAATTCCAAATTATTTGTGTAACTGTTTGACTCCATAGAAATTGGAGCTTAATTATCCACCCCCCCACAGCATAGGCTAGACTTAGTGATTTGATTTCATAGAATAGAGAAAGGGAGGTGATAGCAAAGTTAGAGAAGAAAACTTGAGAAAACTACCTTAAGCAAGTGACAAAGGTGAACATTCTTAGGGATATCATGTGGACATTGTGTGCCCCTGATTCGATATGTCAAGAGAAGCACTTTAGCTTTGTGGAATTCTTTCCCCAAACCCCATGAGAAATCCCTTAGACAAACCCAGGAGTCTTTCTGTGGGAGAGTTAATCAGTACACCTCAAGACTCTCAAGGTCATAAAACAAGGAAAGTGTAGGGAACTGTCACAGACAAATGAGATAGGACAACAAACATTGCTGTCCCTGACTGGATGCTGGAACAGAAAGAGGACATTAATAGTAAAACGATTTGAAGTTTAGTTAAAAGTCATGTACTATAGTGGGTTAGATGGTGGCACACAAAAGTTTAAAGATGCCCTAATCTCCAGAACCTATGAATGCTACCTTATCTGGAAAAATTGTCTTTGCAGATGTAATTAAGTCAAAGATCTCCAAATGAGAGGATTATCTTGGATTATCTGGATTGAACCTAAAATCAATGACCAATATCCTTATAAAAGAAACACAGAAAGACACACAGAGAAAATGAGAAGTCAATGTGACCATGAAGGTATATACTGGAGACTGGAGGACTAAACCAAGACATGCCAGCAACCTCAGGAGCCAGAGGAGACAAGGAATAAATGTCTCCTGAGCCCATGGAGGGAGTGCAATGCTGCAACACTTTAACGATGAGCTTTTGACTTCCATAACTGTGAGAGAAAACATTTTTGTTGTTTTTGACTCTCGAGTTTGTGATAATTTGCTATAGCAGCCCTAGGAAAGTGATAAAGGTGCCAAGGTCGATTTCCAGTTTTGATAAATGTATCAGAGTACTGTAAAACAATAATGAAAAAAGACCCTAAATGAAAGGTGTTACAAGATAAGCTGAGTTACGTTAAACTTTTAAGGAGATTATTTGAGCAAATAGGGATTCGTGAACTGGGTAGCACCGAACAGCAAGCCCTGAAGCACTGCACATAGAGGGGTGGGGAAAAGCTTTCACCAGGTGAACGTGGAAATGGAGCGAGGAAATAATTTGAATGCTTGAAGCTGAGGATGTTCATTTGGTGCCTGTGCCTGCCTGGGCTCAAGGTCCATTTTGCTTAGGAAAGAACCCAGGACATCAGAACCACCCTAACGTAGTGGCCTCCCATTGAATTTTTTGAACAGATGTATTCAGGAGTGCTCTTTGCAATTTTTCTGTAAATCTAAAATTATTCCAAAAATCAGTTTATTTGGAAAATACAATTCAACTCAAAGAAAAGTCTAATCTATACTTGTATTTTACCTCTATTTGGTTATAAGTCAAACAAGATATCTTTGGATAATTGACCCTTGTCCCACTGACCATTGTGCACATGAAAACAAGCATTTCTAGAAAATAAACCTTTTTGATGGTAAATATTTACATGCAAATCCAGGTTTGGAACAATAAATTTGGGCATTTGGATTTCATTGTGTTTCAGGGCTAGAGTGCCTCTCTTTTGGTTTGCAGGCGATTAAGGTGAATGGTCTTGGCCAGTGCTGTCAGTCCACACTTGTGCAAAATATCACTTGGCCTTTAGTCAAACACAAACTTACACTATTTTTCTTTCCTAATTCTTTTTTTTTTTGAGTTAGAGTCTCACTCTGTCACCCAGACTGGAGTGCAGTGGCCGCTCCCGGTCACCGCAGCCTTGCCTGCTGGGCTCCGGTGATCCTTCCGCCTCAGCCTTCCAAGTAGCTGGAATTACAGGAATGTGCTACCACGCCTGGCTGATTTTTTATTTTTTATTTTTTTTATTTATTGTAGAGATGAGGTCTCGCTGTCCAGGCGGGCCTCAAGCCCGCGGGCTCAGGCAATCCACTCACCTCAGCCTCCCAAAGGCGCGGGATTACAGGCTGAGGCACCGAGCCTGGCTTTTCTTTCCTAATTCTAAGTTGACCTCAGTGATATCCAGTCAGTGTTTAACCACTAATGTAAATCAATTAGCTTTTCTTCTGTCTTCCTCTTTTAACTAAAGTATTTGACTGGACATTTGCAAGGAAACAGCATACCTTATCCAAGTTTCTTTAGCATGAACAAAAGAGTGGAAATAGTCAATGTGATCATCTAACACCTCAGTCCAAAGAAGAATCAGTTAGGTGTTACCAACCAGCTTGAGGCATGTCCTGCAAAGTTAAGATTTGTCTTTAAGTATATGCATTTGAGGCTTATTATCGTACTTAGTAAGGGAATGATTAGTAAGAAAGTGATATTTAGGAATGTACAACCATCAGTCATTCCCTGCAGGAAGGTCAACTATGCAATTTCTCTGTGAATGAACTTTATGGAACTCCAGAACTAAAAGAGTCAGTTAGACTCCTAAAAAATGTGCTTACTGCACAGACAAAAACAGAAGAAAACTATGTTTTGACAGCACTATTTTTGAGACATCATTGGTACTTCATTGATTACATTGCAAAACCTCTGTGTGCCCATCATGCTGTTAGCTCTGCTTACTGCTTTGAGCAGGATGAATCATGAAAGACTATATAGTAAATGTAACATAACTTTTTTTTCTAGTGGAAGGACTTAGTTACATAATCAATTTGTGCCCACTGAAAATGGTCAGAGATAGCTACTGCAAATTTTTATAGAAAATTAAGACATTAATGACTATGAATTTTTAGAATAACAGATCCTTTTTTGAGCAAAGTAATTATAAAGCAATGATATCATGGGAGAAAACAAATAAATAACACCAATATTTGTGCTTGTATTAATTTATTTTTAAGTATTCCAAGTTCAGAAAATTCATGCCAAGTTTATTTAAGTGAATTTCCTTTGATTTATCATTTGTGAGACTACTAGTTCTTAATTCTATATCACACTCTGTTTTTATACAGGTATATTTGACTAATGTACTCTTATTACCCAAATGCAAAGCTCCTAATTTTGCTTTAAGGCACAAAATAGACCTTCAGTTTGATAAAAATAAAAAAGATTATGGTGATGTGACTTAGGCAGACAGGGGAAAAATAAGCCAAATCTGTTATTTTAGCAGCCAACCTTCGTAATGTATATGCCAATCACATAGCCGAGGCAAAAGTCCTCTCATGGAATATTATGAAATCAAATAAAACTTATACTGGTGATATTTCTCCTTTCAGTGCTTTTCTCCTGGAGTCCACTTATTGTCAATCAGCAATGTTTACTCAGTGTCCCCAGTTTCATGAGCACTGCTATTGAGTCTTATGTGGGAGTGACCTGAAAAGTGAATATGCTGATAGTTTTGACTTAAAAAAGCTAAATTCTGTATTTTCCACTATAGTCTCCTTTGTTTAAGTAATGTCCATTCTAATGCTCCCTTTATCTTTCTAGACCAGGCTTCTCAGGTTCAGCACTATTGACTTTGGAGGTCAGAAAATTCTTTATTATGGAGAACTGTTTTGTGCATTGTAGGATGTGGCGATGTGATCGTTAATTTTATGTGTCAGTTTAGGTGGGCCACAGTGCCCAGATATTTGGCCAAATATCAGATATTTTTGTTCAGATATCTTCTGTAATGTGGGTGAACATCATCCAACCAGTGAAAGGCCTTAATACAACAAAGACGAACTTTCCAAACAAGAAGGAATTCTTCCATCAGGCAGCTTTTGAACTGACTGCAGCTCATCAGCGTTTCTAGCCTCCCAGTCTTTGGACTTGCCAAGTATTTTAGCCCATTTTGTGTTGTTGTAACAGAATACTGGAGACTGGGTAATTTAGAAAGAAAAGAGGCTCATTGAGCTCATCGTTCTGCAGCCTGGAAAACTGAAGATCGGGCGGCCACATCTGGTGAGGACCTCATGCCGCATCAGACACGACAGAAAGTGGAAGAGGTGTGTGAAAAGGCCAACCACAGAACTTGAGAGGCAACTCTGCTTCATAACAACTTTCTCTCATGGGAACAGATGAATTCCCACGAGAACAAACCCAGTCCCGTGGAAAATACATTAATCCATATTAATAACTTAATCACTTCTTGAGACTCTGCCTCCCAATATCACCACACTGAAGAAGTCTCAGCATGAGTTTTGGTGGGGGCAAATCATATCCAACCTGTAGCACCAAGCTTCCACAATTACACAAGTCAATTATGTAAAATAAATATCACTCTCTCTATATATACACACATCCTGTTGGTTCTATTCTGGAGAACCTAAAAAATACAGATTTTGGAACCGAGAAGAGGGTACAGTTATAACAATTACCCAAAAACTATGAAATTGACTGTGCAACTGGGTAATGGGAGGAAGCTGGAAGACTGCTGCTGTGCATGTTAAAAAAAAAAAAAAACTAGCTGGGTTCAGTGGCTCAGCCTGTCATCCCGCGCCTTTGGGAGGTTGAGGTGAGTGGATTGCCTGAGCCCGTGGGTTTGAGACCCGCCTGGGCAGGCGAGACCTCATCTTTACAATAAATCAAAATAATTAGCCAGGCGTGGGAGTGTGCGCCTGTAGTTCCAGCTATTTGGAAGGCTGAGGTGGAAGGATCGCCGGAGCCCAGCAGGTCGAGGCTGCGGTGGGCGGGAGTGGCCACTGCACTCCAGTCTGGGCGACAGAGTGAGACTCCAACTCAAAAAAAACCCCAAAAACAAAAAACTAGATTGCCTTGAAGAAATTGTTGGTAGAAGCATGAAATTTTTTTCTTTTCTTTTTTTTTTTTGAATCTGAGTCTCACTTTGTCACCCAGGCTGGAATTCAGTGGCATGCTCACGGCCACCACAGCCTCAACCTGCTGGACTCAGGTGATCCTTCCACCTCAGCCTTCCAAGTAGCTGGAACTACAGGCATGTGCCAACACGCCTGGCTATTATTATTATTATTTTAAAAAAATTATCATAGAGACAAGGTCTCGCCATTTTGCCCAGGTTGGTCTTGAACATGTGCACTCAGGCAATCCTTTCGCCTCTGCCTCCCAAAGTGCTGGGGTTACAGGCATGAGCCACCATGCCTGGCCAAAAATGTGAATATTAAAGGTGCTTCTGGTGAGGCCTTTGATGGAAGTGTGGAACATAATATTAGACGTTGGCAGACAGGTAATCATTGTTATGTAATGGCTATTGATTGTGGCTGATACACGTTCTAGTGCCTTGTGGAAGGTTGAATTTACGAGGGAAGAACTTGAATATGTAGCTGGGAATGTTTCTAAGCAAAGTGCTAAAAGTGCAGCCTGGTTTCTTCTTGCTACTCACAGTAAAATACAACAGCAGAGAGATAAATTGAAGGAATTGTTTAGCTAAAAGAAATCAGAAGCTGAAGATTTGGAAAATTCTTAGCCTATCCGTATTGCAAAAAATGAGCAAGTGTTTTCTGGAGAGAACACCAAGGGTGTTGCTAGACCATCATTCTGTAAAGGGATTACAGGTGTAACCCATGGATTTAATCAGGCAACTGAGCAGAACACAGCAATGGAGACATGGTTAGAGCAGCAGAAACACTGCCAGCCTAGAGTAAAAAGGATATAAATTGGACAAAAATGAAGGAAAGCGGGCAAACTTCTGGGATTCTCCAGTTCTTGCCGATAGAACGAGCCATCTGAAAACACGTGCGGCATACGCTTCAAGAGAAGTCTTAAACGAGCCTGAAGACAATTCATGAAGTCTCAAGAGTGGCCGCCTCCCCCGCAGACCTAGGGTGTCAGGGCTGTGCCCTTTTCCGTTCTGGCGGGGACGGTGCGACCCCGGGTCCCGGGAGCCCGGCAGCTGCCCGGGGCTTTGCGGGCGGCGCTGCCGCCGAGGGACTTCGGCCGTACCCCCTGGCGTGGGCGGCCCCAAGGGACGATCATCCGGCCGGAGCGGGTATTCTCGGCCTTTGAAGCCCCTGGAGCGTTCCCCGCGCGGTTTTGCCCTTCACTGGCGCGCGCCCCTCCGCGTTCCGGCGTCTGCCTGCCGGACGAGGGCGCGCACCTTGGGCCGGGCTCACGCTCGGCCGCGGAACGCGGATCGACTCCCCGCGCGGGCTCCCGGGAGACGACGCCTTCGCCTCGGAAGCGGCCACACCTCGAGGCTCGCCCGCGCTTGGTCTGGGCGCCATCCGGCCCCGGCCAGCGGTGCGCAACGGGTCAAGATTCGGGGTGGCTGGCCGGGGGGACAGGTTTGCCGCGAGAAGGGCGAGTCGGCCGGCGCGCTGCGGAGTGCGCGTTGGGCTGAGGCGCTCCCCTTCGAGTCCGCGTGTGCGCGAGTCTCCGCCAGGACCCCAAGCGCCGCCCTGAAGACGGAGCCGCGAAGGCAGGCCTTGAAGGAGGTGACTACGTTGAAACGCGGTCATTGAGTTGGCCTCCGATCCAGCGCGCCTGGGCGAGGTTCCGAGCGGTGAGCGGGACCCTCAGGGCGCCCTGGAGTTGTGTGTGCGCCGGGGAGAGGTCACGCCCGAGGACGCAGCGCCGCGAGGAGGCAACCCCCTGCCGGGTGCAGGGCAGCCTCAGAAGAAACCGGACCTCGTTTTCGCCTGGAGCTTGGAATTCCGGCCTCCGACTCCGAGGAGGTGGGTTTCTGTTGCATACGCCAGCTGTCTCTGTTTCGTCCCCGCAGCCCTAACAGACTAATTCCGGCGGAATCGCTGGCCTGCGCCGCTGGGTCCTCCCCACCACCACCCTCCCTCCTCAAAAGCAGACAAACGCTGGCCAACCATTCCTTGGGGACAACATCGTCCCAGGCGCAGACATGGACAGCAGCAACCAACACTGATCCACGAACTGCTTCCTTTGGAAAGTCCCTGCGTTTGGTCACGGCGACTGTCCACAATGAATCTGAAGGCTCTTTCTTCTGCCTTCTTTTCCCTTTTTGCTTGTTTCCTTGGTATTGCCACTCGTACACTAAAGCTTTACTTCCGCATAAATAGTGAACACTCACATATAATCTCTCTCCTCCCGGCCCCTCTCCTGGTAGCAAAGTGTGAATTCCAACTGGCCAATTTCCAGACATTTATCTTGGAAACCTCCACCTGGGTATTCTACCACTACGCCAACCTCCGTATCTCAAACTGAGTACACGACTTCCTGCACGCTGCCTCTTCTGAATTCCCTGTTCAGGTCAAGAGCTCACTTCAGTTCCATCCGCACCCCATTCTAGAGCACCTCAGGGTTTTGTGGTTTGGTATGGAAGACAGTCACTCAGACAGATTTCATGCAGGGTCATAAAATCAGTGATAACTGGGATCACGGGGAGTCCGGAGGAGGAATGTTTTATCTAGAAAATGCTTCCTGGAAGAGCAGGTGGGGTACAAGCTGAGACTCTTGAAAACCAAGCTGGATCAGGAAAAGAAGTCGTGAAGGCATTTCGGGAGGGTGGTGTACTATGCAGAGTACAGTGTAGAGGACAAACAGATGCTGTCCGATTTATTTTTTTGATAATTTAAATCGCACTAAAGTGAACATGTCTTGCCTACAAATACGGATGTGCATATACGTTTATTTCTTTGAGAAATTTCTAAATTCCAACTTACAGCTTCAAAGGCTGAGGACTGACTTTCGACCAGTTTGCTGCCCAGGAAACATTTCCTCTCCCACACTGATGAGCAAAAGTGCTGACTTCCCAGTCCTCACAGACACTGGCTGTGATTCAGTTCTTCCAGAGGGCCTGACGGTTATTGTGCTAAGTTTAAAGGGACACTGGTGTTGTTTTCAATCAAATTGTGCTGATCAAAGTCTTCACAACCCCTGTGTTGACACACGCCAAGACCAGCTCTCTCAGCCATGAGCAGGTCGTGGCCACGGTCTGGTGGTCTGTCTTCAGGGTCTTGTCGGAGCCCCGTAGCCTGTGTTTCTGCTGGTGGTGGTGCTGGGAGTGCCTGGCTCAAAGGAGCACGCCTGCCTGCTCCCGGCAGCCCTTCAGAATCAGTCAGGGTTCTGAGTGATTGGGCCCCCCCATCAGAGCTGCAGCAGTCCCAGCTCCTCTCGGGGGGCTGCTAGGTGTGCTGTGGGGTGGCAGGAGGTTCGGCATGGAGCTTCTTGAGGGCTGTGCTTTCTCAGGAGGGCAGGGGGAGGGTCCGTTTTTAATGTTTTTGCTTTCGATGGTCACGTTACATCCAGGGGATACTTTCTGATACTTCTGAGAGGTGGCTGGCATTTCTTTCTGTTTTCAAGCACAGACGTCCATTTTTTCCAGGTTTTGTATGTACTTGGCTCTTTTGTTGGGATCCTAGGAGCAGAGTTGAAAGCTTTTTCTTGTGATTTAATCCAACCAAGAAATTGCCGTGTGCTTTTTAATTCTGACACGCTTTAGTGTTGTTTAAATATCCGAACCTGCCTGCATGCCCCTTAAATCTAGTTATGGCTCCCACTCTTCTGTTCTTCTCAGATTCCATAAAGGTACAAAACCTAACTCTAGCTTAGCTTACCTAGCCTAAGCCTTGCACTGATGCTTCTGTCTACAATCTTTCATAACATCTTCTTCAAAAAGAACACTGCCTTTTCCCTTTAGTGTATAGCACCTTCCAAAGGCATTGTATTCGTCCTTTCTAATTCTCATAAAAATTCAGCAGGGTAGAAATATATATATGGAAACTGAGGTGTAAGATGCCTTTGTAGCATACCCAATTACCGAAAATATATGTTAAATCCGATTGCTAAGCCTGGCAATACAGTGTCTTCTTTTCCTGATAGGCTAAATTTTTTTGAGGTAACTTATCTTCAAGTCATTTAAAGTTTGGAAAATAAGTTTCTAAAAAAGACACATAGATATTTCAGAATTTGTATCACCATCTTAATGTAAAATATTTCACTGTTGTGGGAAGATGAATTCTTTGCATGCAGTAAGATTATACTTTTGACAGTTGATTTGCCTTTAATAGACTATTCAGCAAAATATTAAGATCTCTAGCACTGTTCAGGTAATGACTGCTCTGTTGTACCTCATGTTCATGCAAAAAAGGGGAAATGAATTTGCTCAACTATTTCAGCACATTAAGACAGTGGATTCCAGTCACTAGAATTCTTACTTCAGGAAAACCACGGAACTCACATACCAGAAAAAAATAACCTGGTGGGAAATTAGGGACTAGCACCACTTGGACTTAAGGAAATGTGTATAAATGTTGAGCTCTGCCAGTTAGGCAACATCATCTAAGGGGAGAAATCAGAGTCCCTCCAAATTGCCAGCATTTCAGAGGATCTGTTTTCCTGCAACTTCTGTGGAAGACTTGATTTAGATATCTTTCTTTCATTCTCTCTCTCGTGCTTTTACTCCTTCTTTAAATTTGTACGTCTCTTTAGAAACTGGGATGCAGAGGCCCCATTATTTCCCATTTCTTATTTCTGCAGGAGAAAAGAGAGCTAAAAATTAAATCTGTCATTAGGGTGTGCAGAATGAGAGGACACTCATTCTTTGTTTTCTTGTTTAAGTGCTGGTGGCAATTGAATATGCCCTCATAGGCATACGTGAAGAGCAGCACTTTATATTAGAAAGAAAAAAGAATCCAAAGCAAGCATTTCCAAAATGCCATCTTCAATAATTTTCATTAATGTGCAATTCCAATTGTTTTTAAGAATAGAAGCTGGCTCATGAAAGAACATGCAGAGAAGAGAGGGTCAATTCTCAAGTCATGAATAGTGACAAGGGGAATTATATGGAGAAAGAAAATCAATCCTGCCAAATGAAAAAGGGCAAAGAAGGAGTCGAAACAAATGAATCACTACCCACAACAATCCAATTTCTTCACAAGTGTGAGCTAGAATCTGAAAAATTCCTTGGTGTACTACTGGTAATGAAATATTATCAATAGATTTCTAAGCAACTTCAGAGACAATGACCTGCTACTCTCAGGGTATGAGCTCTGCTGGAAGAGAGTTCAAGAGGTTCCAAGAGAAAATCGGCACAATTTTACTTTCTTTTCTCCATTAATGAGAACTAAGTTTGAATTTCATAGAGTTACAATCCCTGGGTAGGGTTTGTAAATTTTACTTACATGTGTCAAGCATCAAACTGCAAAGGTATAGCACAACTTGGATTTGAGTGAAAAGAGAGATCTTGAGTCTGAATGTGGCCTCTAGTTAGCTGTGTTCCTTGGGTGGTATGTTCCTCTTCCCTTGGGGTTCCCTTCCTCTTCCAAAATCTGGGGCTATGGACCAGCTTCTCTCCCCAGTTCTTTCCAACTAAAGTTCTATTTGGCATAAAATGATACTTTCACTTCCTTCATTGACTATTTACTTTAAAATTTAGTATCTCCCCTTTAGACTGTTATCCATTGAAAACTGGAGGGAAATTTAATAAAGAGAAGGATCTAGAAACTTTATCGAAGCTGACCACCAGAGAAAAAGTTGCTCCTGGTTCTGAAAATCTAAAAAGAATTCAAAGATTTGTGTTTTGCAATATAAATTTATGGTATCCATCTAAAGAGTCATAGTTACTGTGTTCTCAATTTATCTTATATGTGGTTTAAATTTGGCAGAGATGTGGGTGTGCTGTTTCTTAGATTCTTCTGGAATCCAGGGTTTGCACTTTGCCCTCTGAAATGGTATGCCATTGTGCATGTGTTCTCACTGAGGTTACTTAATAAGATATAATTTGCTTAGATGGGTTTCTGCTCCTTGGAGGAATGAAGTATGCTCTCTGAGAAGTTATTTGAATTGTACACATTATAATCATGTTAGCAGGAACCATAGACACCGAATGGTAGAACTGTGTCTGAAAAACAGCAAATAGTTCAGCTAGGGATAAAATGACACAGAATACCAGAAATGGGAAGCCCTTCATTTTAGATCTTTAAGTGACTATTTCAATTTAGAATGAAAGTGAGAGAGAAGATAAGTCTGCTACCAAAATGAGGAGGTGAAAATGAGGAAGAAGGAGGGACAGAAAATGATTTTTTTTAAAGAAAGGAACTGAAAAATTAGATGCTGTCTGTCTGTGCAAAATGTTTGTGACATTTCTCTTCAGTCAGATTTCATTGCTCTGAGCTGTGTGACAGTTGGTTACCCGAGGCCAGACCCCTAAGGATTAAAGGTGATTTTTCTGAATGATTATTTTCTTCTTTTTATCCTGACCCCTCCTTGTCCCCCATATTCCATTCAAATGCATATTTCATTCGAGGGTTAGGCTATCTTTTTGAAATCAGATTATAAAAGTAAGAGGAGAGGAGCAAGACAGTTTCTATGTGAAGAAGTTGAGTGCTCCCATTCCCAGAATTTTCTTCCCAAAGATATGGGATTAAATTATTTGGAATTCTAACAATTTATTTTTAAAAACTATCATAAAATGGCACTTTTAAAATCTAAGGCTATTTTTATCAGAGAATTTAAGGAAGTACTCTGGTTAACAAACATGACTCACTAATATAAGAAAACACTTTTTACTTGAGGAATCTAATGCATAAGTAAAGTAATGTGTACTTATACATAAATTTCTCCTTCATATATACAAAGAGTCATTATTTTTACATTTCTTTTCTTTTCTTCCACTTCTCCTGGGCCAGACACATGACCCAAATATACTGTCATCCCAGCTGGGAAAACACCAGGAAAGAAGGAGAGGGGAAATGACAGATTTAGTACTGATTCATTTATGAGACATTGTTGGTGATAGTGGCTCTGCCTGACTGACCAGCTAGCCCTTTCTGAGCTCTGACTGCGAGGCCAGACAGAGGTACGTCTTCCTAAAATTCTAATGTACCCAAGAGCATTAGAGTACCTTAAAAACATACTGGATATCTCTTAGTGAATGTTCTGAGGATACAAAGCAAAGACAAGAGGACATAAAGGAAGACTGGATGGACACCAATGTAAATGTGACCAACTTGTAGACTATGTCTGTAACTAATTAACAATTATTTATTGATTGTCTACTGTGACGCAAACACAGTTCAAACTGGTGAAAAAGATAGATTTAGTTCTGCTTTCATAGACTTAATACTTTCTCTTGGTTGCAGTGGGGAAGAATAGGGAAAAAAGGGAGAGAGAGAGACCATCAAGTGGTGATTCGAGCATGGTGGCAAGTAACGTGAAAGAGGAGACAACCTTTCCCTGCAAACTTGGTACTGATGCTTGAATGGTCACGAAGGGCAGACTGAATTCAGAGACAGACCCTTGCTTCACTTCATCCAGTTTACTTGTATCTATTTTATTTATTTATTTACTTATATTTGAGTTGGAGTCTCACTCCGTCACCCAGACTGGAGTGCAGTGGCTGCTCCCGTCTACTACAGCCTCGACCTGCTGGGCTCCAGCGATCCTTCCGCCTCAACCTTCCAAGTAGCTGGAACTACAGGAGCGCGCTACCATGCCCGGCTAGTTTTTGATTTATTGTAGAGATGAGGTCTCTTCAAGTTGCCCAGGCGGGTCTTGAACCCGCAGGCTCAGGCAATTCACTCCCCTCGGCCTTCCAAAGGCACGGGATTACAGGCTGAGCCACCAAGCCCGGCTTACTTGTATCTATTTTATACAGTAGTTTTTAAATTTTAGAAACTACTAGATTAGATAACACTGAGAGGTTCTCAGGCTTGAAATATTCTAAGATATAGGCAGCCTTTGCTCTTTTTGGATGGTGGAGGTGAAAATACTTTAAAAAGTGTATGTTTTATTGACAAGGAAATCATAACTGTATTGAGCCCTCCCTATATCCCAGGTAGTGTCTATTATTATTTCATTCAATTCCTGCAAAAAACTACTAGGTGAGTACCCATTAGTGGTGCTCCACCAGTCCTAATTCTTCTACTAGCCATTATTTGGAATAGCGTGTTTACAGTAGAAAATATATTTATATGGCTTCCAGATATCTGGTTGCATCTATCTATCTATCTATCTATCTATCTATCTATCTATCTATCTATCTATCTTCTATCTTCTCTCATTTATCTATCATCGATGCATTCGCCCACCCACTCATCTACCGTTCCATCCATCCATCCATCCATCCATCCATCCATCCATCCATCCATCCACTGATCTTCTGGAATATGTGCTATAAATGGTATTTAACTTTCTGTATTCTCATAGTTTCTATTAGATTCTATTTTATTCCATCTTTCTATAAATAATGGTTATTAGTAATTAAATTAACTGTACAACTCATTTTTGAAATTGGCCTAAATTATAGCCATTATGGGTCTGCATTTTACTTCAGACAGATTTAGGTTTAAATCCTGGCTTAGTTTTTTACCAACTACTTAAATTGAGATAAGTGACTTTAAGTTTTGCTATGGTCTGACTATGTCTCCCAAATTCGTGTGTTTGAAACTAAATTTCCAATGCAGTAGTGTTGAGAAGTGGGGACTAATGGAGGTATTATAAGAGTTTTGTCTCCCAAATAGATGAATGCTGCTACTATAAAAAGGGGTTTCTGGAGTGGTTTGTCCCTTCCAGGTGTTGAAGAAAAGACACACTGTAAAATATGTAAAGAGGCTTATTTTGATCCAAATGTGAGTGACCACGGCTTCAGCCACAGTCCTAAGAGGACCTGAGAATATGAGCCCATGGCTGTTGTGTGACAGCTCGGTTTTATACATTGGAGGGAGAAAGAAGCTATGGGCAACTACATAAACCAATAAATGTGTCGACAAAGAGATGCCTGACACTGTAAAATATTGTAAGATGGTTTATTCTGAACTAAGCTTGAGGGCCTGGACCCAGCAACACCCTTCCTCAGGAGGAACCGAGAGTGTGTGCCAACCATGGTTGAATGGTGGCTTCATTACACACATTTTAGGAAGGCAGAAGTTACAAGAACCATAAGTGAATACATGTGAGATTGTCATGGTTTGGCCCAGAAAGAAGGGACTTTCCTAAGTGGGGCCTTGCCAGTCTTTGGAAGATTCAAAAATGTCTTAATTGGTCATTGGCAGTTCCTGTCTAAGGAATTTTGGAAATCAGTAGAGGGGATGTTTGTTGAGATAAGGAGGCAGAAAACTTTAGGTTTGTTGATATGCAGATGAAGTCTTACATGTGACAGACTTCAGAGCAGATAGATGAGTATCTTACCAGGTTCCCAGAGTCTGGGAGTCTCCAAGAGATGGCTTTGCAGGCCACGAAATACTTTGATTTATCCCCTTATTTATTTGCGAGTCATGTTGGAAAACAAGCCTTAATGTATAGAGTAATAGAATAATAGAGTAATAAAACCCTGTCTGGTGAGTTCTTCTCAGGCATAACTCCCTAAGACTCTTAGTTAAGATTTGGATAAGAGAGGAAAAAAAGGTCAGATTTAGTCCTTATGTGTGATGTTTACACTGGTTTAGCCTAGAAAGGTGGACATCTCAAAGCAGGGACTTATAGGCCATAGGTGAATTCAAATATTCTTTGGCAATTGGTTGATAGAGTTAAACTCTGTCTAAAGAATTTGAAATCAGTAGAAAGAAATGCTTGGGCTAAGATAAGGGGGTTTGTGGAAACCAAGGTTCTTGATATGTAGATGAAGTCTAAATAGCAGGTTTCAGAGAGAATAGGTGGTAAATGTCCTAAAAAGTGTCAGACTCTTTTTAGGGAAGAAGATTCTCTAGGCAAATTTCCTCAAGAGATGGCTTTGCATGGTAACTTCAAAACATGTCAAAGAAACATATTTTGGGATAAAAATATTATTTCCTTTAGGACCTGCTATCTGTCATGTGATGCTATACCAGAGTCAGATTGGAACTTGGTATCTTATTGCCACAGTAAATTTTGTTAGTTCTGTGATCTGTATTTTAATGTCAATGCTGGTCAGTTGTCGCTAAAAATCCACAAAGGAAGTGGTATAACGGGGCTTGTCCAATCTTCTTTTTCATTATAGCCTGAAATTTAGTTTTCCAGTTTCCCTTGGCCCAGAGAGGCCCTGTTCAGTTGGTTGGGGTGCTCACAATTGTATTTTTTGTTTACACATCTTCTGCCATGCCAGGACACAATACTCCTCCTCTGGGAAGGACACAACATCCACGGCGCCCTCTTGGAACCAGAGACTAAACCTGCTGGGGGGACTTTTACCTTGAACTGCCCAGCCTCCAGAATGTGAGAAATAAACTTCTGCTCTTTGTGAGTTACCCCGTCTGTGATTTTCTGTTACAGCAGCACAAAACAAACTAAGACATTTTTCTACAGCTCTGCTTTTATCATCTACAACATAGATTAATGAAAGTTAACTATCTCAAGGAGTTTTTATGGAGATGAATGAATATGTAAAGCATTTGGCGCAGTGTACGTAATATAGTCATAAGTGCTTAGTAAATCCTAGTTGACTTAGTCTGCTCAGGCAGCTAAAGCAAAATATTATAGACCAGGTGGCTTAACCAATAGGAATTTACTTCTCACATTTCTGGAGACTGAAAGTCCAAGATAAGGGAATTGACTTAGTCGGTTTTTGGTGAGGGCTCACTTTCTGGCTTGCAGATGCTGCCTTACCTTTGTGTCCACTCATGGTAGAGGGAGGAGGAGCTAGGCCTCTGTAGTTTCTCCTTATAGGGGTACTAATTGCATCATGAGGGCTAACTCTTTGACCGCATCTCAATCTAATTACCTCCCAAAGGTTCCGTCTCCAAATACCATTGCACTGGGGTTAGGACTTCAACATACAAATTTTGGGGAAACACAGTTCAACCCATGGTGTTAGTTAATGTTTATTTTTATGATTTAAAATTTTCTCATTTCAAAATTTTTACAAAATTTTATTTTCCAGCTACTTTTCCTATTTCTTGGCTTGCCACAATCTGTAAATAACAATAAATGCCGCTCATAAATTTAGTCAAATTCACATATTTGTTTAATTTAGGATGAGGTTCATTTTTAAACTTGATACTTAGTATCAATATGTTCTGATACAGTGAATTTCCAAAGTAAAATGTTTTAATTTAAAAGTATCTCTCTTTAGACGGGTTTATTTAGTAGACCTTCTTTCCTTGGCCATAAATATAAAAAAAGTGATATAGTACAATTAGTATAAACAATAATGTCTAAATCATGGTTTTGTTTCCAAATATTCTCCCAATATTACTTAAGATTGTATAGCACTAGGCTCCTGAAACTTCAAAAAATGGCATAATAATTGTTAGTGAAGCATTGTAAAAAACATAGTAAAAAATACCAAGGAGGGACTGAGCCACTGAAATAATGATTTCTGGTTACCTTTGAGTACTCAGAAACTTTTCAAATATAAACTTCATAGACAGTTTTTATATGTGTCTTGCATTTATTAGTTTTATTTTTTACTGTGTTTTATTGTGTATTTGAAAATAAATAATAAAATCTTAAGGAAATGAATAGTTGAAGATTGGAGAAGCATCTCACAACGTATATAAAAAGTTTAAAAAATATCAATTACCTCAAAATACATATTATATGTACACTATATTATATTCTTACTTGAGAATATCTTACACTTTAATATTGAAAATGTACAAGACCTTTTAGTCAACTTAGTGTAAAACAATATATTTCCCTTTTATTTTTTCCTTTCTTTTCTTTTCAATTAACACTTGTATCTCCATGTGAATTTCCCAAGTGATATGTGGGATAATCTATTGCTTTTTTAAAAAAAGTATATTTTGTTTTAAAGATGTAGGGTACAATTCAGGATTAGGTATACAAGTGGTCATCGTACAGGTAAAGTTTGGACCTCCCTTTGGACTCACTTTGCCTAGTTTGAGATCAGGTGACCTTATTGATGTAGTGTTCCCCCACACCACCACCCTGGCAGTATTCCACTACTGTCAATTCCTTTCTTGTAGCATTATGGTAAATAGTCAGGGTCTGTTTGTAAGTGAAAACGTGGTACTCTGTTCTTTTTTTCTGTAATGGATCACTGAGTATTATTGACTCTAAATCCATCCACGTTGCTGCAAAATCCATGTTTGTCCTTCTTCATGTCCTTCTTCAATGCAATATTCCATTGTGTATATGTACCGCTTTTAAAAAATCCCGTCCATTATCGATGGGCAATGTGGTTGGTTCCATGTTTTTGCTATTGTGATAGCAAATAAACGTGTGATTGCATGTATCACTTTTTTTGTAGAATGCTTTGAGTTCCTCTGGACATATTCTCAGTGGGGGAATGGCTATATCATATGGAGGGTCACTTTCTAGTTCTTTTAGAAATAGTCACACTATTTTCCATAGAAGTTGAACTAGTTTGCATTCCCACCAGCTGTGTAGAAGCATTGCCTTTTCTCCGCATTCTCATCAGCATCTGTTATTTGTTTTATTAATTATGGCCATTCTTACTGGAGTTAAGTGGTATCTCAATATGGTTTTGATTAGTAAGGTTGAGCACTTTTTCATGTGTCTATTGTTTGCCTGTACACTTTCTTTGGAGAAGTGTCTATTCATGTGTTTTGCCCACTTTTGAATGAGGCTGTTTGTTTTGTTTTCCTTTTGGCACAGTTGTGTTACTTATAGATCCTGGATGTTAGACCTTTGTCAGATATAAAGTTGGCAAATATTTTTTCCCATTTTGTAGGCTGTCTCCTCACTCTTTTGATGGTTTCTTTTGCTTTGCAGAGGCTTTTTAGTTTAATGAGGTCCCGCTTGTCTATCCTGTCTCTTATGGCATGGAAACCTGGTGTTTTGATCAGGATTTGGTTGCCTACTCTGATAAGGATGTAAGTGTCTCCTGTATTTTCTAAGATTCTTTTAGTTTGAGGTTTTATGTTTAGATCTTTAATCCATTTAGAGTTGGCTTTTGTGTATGGTGATCAGCAGGGGACCTGTTTTATTTTCTGCTGCATGTGGTCAGCCAATTTTCCCAGTATCATTTGCTTAATGGGTTCTTCTCTCCCCAGTGGTTGTTGGTGGAGGATTTGGTAAAGATGAGTTGATTGATGAATTGAGATTTTGCTTCCAGAATCTCTATCCTGTTCCATTGATTCAATGTCTGTTCTTATAGAAGTGCCAGGCTGTTTTGGTTATTGTAACCTTAAAGTAAAGTTTAAAGTCTGGACGTTTGATACATCCTGCATCATTTCTTTTGCTGAGACGTGTTTTGGCTATTCGTGATCATTTATGTTTCCATATGAATTTCTGTATGGTCATTTCCAGGTCGGAGGAGAATTATGTTGGTAATTTAATGGGTATTGCATTGAATCTGTAGATTGCCTTTGGTAGGATGGACATCTAAACAATGTTGACTTTTCCTGTCCATGAGCATGAAATATTTTTCCATTTGTTTGCATCTTCTTGGATATATTTGAGCAGTGATTTGTAGTTTTCATCATAAAGGTCTTTCACTTCTCTGGTTAGGAAGATGCCAAGGCATTTCATGTTTTTTGTGGCTATTGTGAATGGGATTGTGCTTTTTTATTTGGTTCTCCACCTGCTTGTTGTTGGTGTATAAGAATGCGACTGTTTTTGCACATTTATTTTGTATCTCAAGGCTTTGCTAAAGTCCTTTATCAGTGAAAGCAGTTTTTTGATAGATTCTATTGGATTTTTGAGGTATAGAATCATATCATCAGCGAAGAGGGATAAGTTAACTTCTTTTCCTATTTGGATACTCCTAATTTCCTTCTCTTGTCTAATTGCTATTGCTAGGACTTCCAACACAATGTTGAACAGTATGGGTGAGAGTGAGCAGCCTTGTCTTATTTGTTTTCAGGGGAAATGCTTCCAGTTTCTGTCCATTTAGCAATATACTGACTGTGAGTTTATTTTAGATGGCACTTACTATTTTGAGGTATGATCCTTCTGTGGCTAGGTGTTCAGGGGTTTTTATCATGAAGGGATGCTGGATTTTCTCAAAGGCTTTTTCTGCATCTATTGATAAAATTATATGGTTTCTCTTTTTACATCTGTTGATGTATTTAATTACATTTATGGTCTTGTGGATGTTGAACCATCCCTGCATCCCAAGGATGAAGTCTCAGGAAACCCATAACACAATCATTATGATTTGCAAGTAGTTTCTGAATCCCAGCTCCCCATCCTTCACCTTATTCAATTCCCAAAACTACAAGAGAGAGCAAAGCTTCCCACCCACAGCCCTGTTTCAAAATAGAACAAATTCAGATTCTTGATCAGGAAAGAATAGAGGGCTGAGGAAACATCAGAATTGCAAGCCTCTTCCACTGCCACTGAATAATGGAACTAAAGAGAAAAGAATGAGATCTGTCACAAATGAGGAGAAATCAATGGAGGAACACAGGTAATTCTCAGTGGCTTTTTTGTGGTATGGGTTCTCTGAGACCCACTCCCCACTAACACTCTATATGACAATGCAATGTGCATGTGTGTGAACCCCCCGAGTCTAAGATACAGTAGCAGCAGTGAGGAGAACAGAGTAAACTAGAATGAAATAAGATGGACCAAAAACAAAAGCAATAAAACACAGGAAAACAAAAGCAGAAACCAAAGCAAAAAAAAAACAATTACACACACACACACACACACACACACACACACACACACACACACACACTCAGTAAAACCCAAACTGGAAGAAAAACAAACAAAAAAGAAATAAAGGAAAAATAAGAAAACCAAACACACACACACACACACACATGCCACAAAACAGAAAAAAGAGGGAAAAAAGGAATTCAAACGGAACCCTCACACATACATTTACACATACATTTAACTTAAAAATGAGAAGAAAAAAGAAACCAGAAAACTGAAAGATGGACAATGATTCACATACACACATAAACCGAAAACAAAATATGAAAGAAGAAAAAAGAAAAAGAAACAAAGTTGGGGGAATCCAGATCAAACCCTCACATACACATTCATGCATAAAAAAATTAATAAAATTAAATTAAAAAAGAAATGAAACAAAAAACCCCAGACAACCACCTGCCCTCTTGAGGCAGGCCCTGAGATTGTCCTCTCGGCCGCTGGCAGGTGAGCCCCTCTGCTGTCTCCTGCAGAGCTGTGTCCTCTTTCCCAGTCTCCCCAGTGTGCTGCCTGGGGAAGAAGGAGCGGGTGGGGGGACGGGGTGGGACTGCAGCGCTCCCCTCCGGCTCTCACATGGTCTGGGAGATCCCCCCTGACGGGGAGGCGCGAGGCTGCCTCTTTCCCAGGTGCTGAGAGGGGTGCCTCGGCCGGGCGCATCCTGGAGTCGAGACCCCTCTGCCGCAGGTGTCCAGGCTCCACCTGCGTTCGTCCTCCTCGGCTCCGCGTGTGGGTCTGACGTTCAGAGGATTGCTGGGCAGGCGGGGTGGGTCAGCCTCGGACTCACGGCTGATCTCTGTGTAGGTCTTCCTCGTCCTTTTCTGGTCACCCCCTTTGTCCCGTGGCTGAATCAGGGTGGGGATTGGGGCACCTGAGACTCAGCTCCTGGCCTGGCCCTCCAGAGTTTGTGCTTTCTGGGTTGCGACCAACCCCTGAGTGGTTAACCCGCCATCACGGAGATGGGCTGTGTCAGGCTGTGGCGAGCCAGCGGGAGCACTTCTCTGCCGGGTTTTCAGGATGGCAGCAGGGTGCCGGTGTCGTCTTCTCGGTGGGGCTCTGCCTCCGAGCTCCCTCGGTGTGTTCTCTCCACCGTCTTTGCTATCCGGCCTGGCCAGGCGCTGCCGTGGTGCGGCATGGCCCGGAGCTGACAGTCACGCCCAGCAGCTTCTCCCCGGACGAGCCTTGCTGATTTAAACAGTAGCGGCACTCGGCTTCTGTGCCCCGGGCAGTGCTCGTCCAAGCAGAGCAGCTGTGGCACCAGTCGTTCCGCCAGAAGAGTCCTGATCACTTGCTCCCAGAGTCCCCAGTTAGTCACCCGCTCACATGCCCACCGTCTCAGGGACACATGCACAAAATTTTCCATACACACCCTCACTCACACCTGGACTCAAACAGTGCAACTGACTCCGCTGCCATCTTCCCGGAAGGCTCTGTCAGATACTGCTTTTCTTATAGCATTTCAGTTCATTAATACCCCTACTAAAATAAGGCACCATATTCTGATAAAATGTGCTGTGGTGAAATTCTATGCGCCTGTTCTTTTTTAGAGATGACCCTTAGTTGTTGGGTAACAGTTGCATAATGACATGATTCAGGGCCTTTGGTTATTCCCATGTTTCTGGGCTGTGACTAGCTCAAAGAGAAAGAGCTAGCATGCTTCCTGTTGACAATCATGAACTTCTTAAGTAGTTACTCAAAGTGACAACATTTATTCATCAAAATAGCAATCATTTTTGTCATACAATTGTCATATTGAACATTGAAGTAGTATTTGTCATTCCACAAAAATTTTGTCTTAAATGTTCAATTACAGATGTTTCCATTTCATCGTAGTATACATAGGGGATTAATATGTTAAGGATACAAATTTTCCCAAAGGTTATTTTAGAACGAATGCCTAGTTATAAGTCATTAGCATACTTTTCTAAACGTAGAAAACATTTTAATGATATATCTAATAGCTTGGGGTATTGTACTTCGTTCATAAGTGAAATAAGCTTAGTTTTGTCCTAATTTCGTTTGATAATCATAATGGAAAGGCCAAGCATAATTAGAAAGAATAGCTACTATTGTATAACACTTTAAAATCCCCAAATTTAGAATGTCCTGTCAATTATAGCATTTGATCTTCACTATGTTAAATATTAATCTTACAAAAATGATAAATGATTCATACACATCAGTCATTTATAAGAGCCTCATATGTGTTACATTTACAAAGAACTTATAGGTCATTTACTATTATTAGCACCTTAAAGAGATTAAGTTTTTTGGTCAAAACTTTATGACTAGCAAATGGCAGATGTAAAAATTGAACACTGGTCTGTCTTATTTAATAACTGTGCCCTGAAACAAAAACATAAGATCAGCTTATTTAGTTGAATTGAAAGAAGTCTTCAAAGTGGTTTGGCTAACCCTGACTGCTTAGAGAAGTGTAATGTGCAAGAAACATGGCATTAGTCTATGTTGCTTTAAAGGTCAGACCTCAATAGGACCAATAGGGTTAAAAGGGAAGCTAATTTCAACTCAGTATGAGGTAAGATATTCTAAAAACTAGTGTTTGTCAACATTAAATCAGAATGTCTTTTGAAATGGTCTTTCCATCACTGGAAGTATTCAAGCAGATGTTGGGCAGCAATCTCACAGAAATAAGAGAGAAGCAATTTATGTACCTGGTGTGAATTAGACTGTGCGCGCTAGTGGCCTTTTAAAAATTTGAAGCTATGCTAGTATATACAGAATATGGACTTATCACTGTTGGACAGGTTGCAGTATGCTAACTGCAGTGGGGGAAAATGCCTATAGAGGGCATGTAAAAGTTCTCAAATTCCATCCTAGATACTTGTGATTAAAAGTTATCCAAATAGCTAAATATAATTAACATGCTTTTCTCTCTCCTTGGCTGTAAAATGTATAAGATTTTCATAAGAACATAACACAAAAAGGAATGCGTGTTTAATAGCTTGTGGGAGTAATGAAAGCATCTGCTGGAATCCATGGAGAGCTTTACCATTCTTGAATATGACAGGTACATGTGACTCTTTTCGCTGCCAAGCCATGATTTACAGCAGGGAGCGGACTTTCACATTGAACTCTATGTAGTGCGTAGGGATTACATAAGCAAAGGATATATAATACTTGAGTTTCCTCATCTCATATTATTTTAGTTACAAATATTTAATCTAAAACTGAAGACAGTTTTACCATTTTCTTTTTGTTGTTGTTGCTGCTTGATGTGAAATAAATATCTTTGTGATCTGTATATTTCTAACTCCAACATGTGTGACAGATTTTTATATTTAATAACCCTTTATTATTCTGTTATGAGAGATAATTAAGGATGTATCATATTCTTTTGGCACTGAGACTAAGTTGTTTTATGCATGAGAATATAAATATCTCACCAAATTGTTTTTAGTTTCTTTATTTTATTGTGACTTTCTATTTTTACTTCATAGGACTTTTAGTTTTTTCTTCTAAATTCTAATATCTGAATAAATCAAACTCCAATTTGCTTTTTGAATTACTTTTTATTATGCAAGTAATACATTAAGCCAGTAAATAAATAATTCAAAGAACTTAGAGTACAAAACAAAAAATGAATTGCATTCATTGACCTGTCTTCTGTCCCATTCCACAAATCATGCCTGCTTTATTTTTTTTCTCCTGATAGTCATAGCTACACCCAAGCACCATGTTTTCTACTAAATCTGTTGTATCAACTACAAGCCCTACATAGTGATTCCTGTTAAAATAGATGACGAGCGTAACTTGCTTACTATCATCCAACTCATTTTCACACTTCTTCCTTCTCTTCCCAATATTTTAGAACTTTACTCAGTTTATTTCATTTGCTATCTTCATAAAATTGACACTCTTAAATGTCTTTGCCCAGCAGCCTTAAGCAATCTATCTTGACTCCCACCACATAAATTCATAATCTCTCTGTCTTTCTATCATCCTCAACCTCTGAAAGTTTGCTGTTCATCAACTATTATCTTAAAGTTATAGAATTTTATTTATAAAATAACATTATATTATCTTCTCTGCTTTGGGTGCAAATTGGCCTAAAAACTGAAAACCAGTAAATAAAAAATAATATGGATTTCCAAACAGTGTACATACATATAGACATATGAACCAAAAGGAATACTAGGTCACTCAAAGGTAAATATTCCAAGTACCATGTTTAAAAAAATTATATTTTTAATATTTAGCTATCTTCTAAAGATCATATGGTACTTATTTTGTTTCATAAGGACTGTGTATCTTTCTGGTACTGCATCATTATTGCATTCCCTGAGGTTTTGATCAGGTCTTTTTCCCTTTCTTGCAAAATAGTAATATGCCTGCACATCATCTTATTGCTTCATCAGACAAATTGGTTAAAGCCAATACATTGTCTTTGGGAAGTTCTTTTTCCTGGCATTTTCTGACTCTGTTCATATTTGAACAGCATAGAGAACATTGTGCCCCTAAGTCAGGTCCACTGTCTCTGGTGTCCCTTATACCCTTCATTCTTGGATATTTTTCTGTATTATTAGCATAAATTATTAACTAAGTCTTTTCCTGCCAAAAATATCTGGGGATAAAGATAATCAATTTTGAATGTCCAAAAATGCCTTTTTCCCCTTATTGATCTATATAGTAATATTTGGACTAAATTTAGTTTGCTAGATTGAAAATTTATCCTTCTCATTGCTCAATGAAAATGCTAAGTAGATTTTAGTTTTGTCACTATCCTTTTGTTTTTTTTTAATTTCTTTTCTGAGAACTTTTGTCCTGGTTCCAAATAAAAGACTACCATGGCTTCAATGTAGAGTATGGGCTGGAAGGAGTCAGAGTGGGGACCACAGAACAGCTAGGGAGTGTCTGTGCTATGATAAAGTTATGTTGGTTTGAACTCAGAGACCAGAAATGGAGAGAAATTGATGGATACTGGAAGGACTTATAATCTGTGAACGGACTGGGTATGGATAGGTAGGGAGAGATGGTGTCAAATGGTGTCAAATATTAAGGTTTCTATTCTTCGGGCAATTTATGAATGTTGGTGCCACTGTCTAAAATTAGAGGGTGGCATGGAGGGGCAACAGATGTGTGCAGGAAGACATAGATGGGTTTTAAATGCATTAAAGTTTATTTGAGAAACCTAAGAAGCGATATCAAATTGGATGGATGAGTCTGAAGTAAAACAACAACAACAACAAAAACACTGTCTAACCTGGAGATATAAGTCTGTGAGCCATTTGCTTTTATGTATGAATGGAAATGGCAAACGCATAAGAGATCATCTCGTGAGTACAGAGAATGGAGATGGAGAAGAGAACCCAAGGGCCGGAGGAACAACACCGCTTACATTCTTGAACAAGCAGAATACATCTAAAAAGGGATTCGACACAAAGCGGAACACATCTATGCAAGCAAACTAGGCAATCTGGAGGAAATAGACACAGTCCTGGAAACATAAAACCCCCAGTGTTGAATCAGGAAGAAATAGAAACCTTGAACAGACCAATAACAAAAAGTGAGATTAAATCAGTAATTATGTCTCTCAACAACAAAAAAGCCCAGGGTCTGATTTATAACAAAATTCTACCAGACTTTCAAAGAAGATCTGGTACCAATCCTTTTGAAGTTATTCCATAGATTTGAGAAAGAGAGAATTCTTCCTAACTCATTCTGTGAAGCCAGTGTCACACTGAACCCCAAGGTAGGAAAAGATATAACAAAAAAAGGAAAACTGCAGATCAATAACTCTAATGAACATAGATGCAAAAATTCTCAACAAAATACTTGCAAGCTGAATCTAACAGCCCAACAAAAAATCATTCATCATGGTCAAGTGGGTTTATTTCTGGAATGCAAGGACGGTTCAACATAAGCAAGCCAATAAATGCAATCCACTGCATAAACAGAATTAAAACCAAAAATCATATGAACATTTCAGTAGATGCAGGAAAAAGGCATTTGATAATATCCAACATCCCTTCATGATAAAAATCCTCAGAAAAATAGTAATATAGGGAACATACATCAAAATAATAAAAGCCATATACCACAAACCTACAGCCACGTCATACTGCATGGAAATAAATTGCAAGCATCCGTCTTCAAAACTGGTACAAGGCAAGGATGCCCACATCCACCACTTCTATTTAATATAATACTGGAAGGCTTAACCAGAACAATTAGGCAACAAAAAAGGATATCCAAATTGGAAAAGAAGAAATCAAACTATCTCTGTTTGCCAATGATATGATCTTATACCTAGAAAATCCTAAACTCCTTCAAAAGTTTCTTGGACTTAATAAATGAATTATGTGAAGTCTCAGATTAAAAAATCTACACACACACACACACACACACACACACACACACACACACACACACACACCAGTAGCACTACAATACACCAATAATGACTGAGTAGAGAATCAGATCAAGAAATAAATATCATTTATAATATCTATCCCCCCCCATAAAAACACCCTGGAATATATTTAAACATGGAGGTGAAAGATCTCTACAAGGAGAACTACAAAACACTGGTGAAATAACTCATAGAGTTCACAAACAAATGAGAAAATATCCCATTCCCATTGACTAGAAGAATCATTTTAAAATGACCATATTACCTAAAGTAATCTACAGATTCAATACAATCCTTATTAAACTACCAACATCACTTTTCACACAATTAGAAAAAAAATTCTAAAATACATATGAAATAAAAAAGAGCCCAAAGAGCTAAGGTAATCCCAAGCAAAAAAGAACAAAGCTGAAGGTATCATATTATCTGACTTTAAGTTATACCACAAGGCTACAATAACTAAGTCAGTATGGAACTGGTACAAGGGCAGACTTACAAACATGGAACAAAAGAGAATTCAGAAATAAACTGAAATACCTAAAACCATCTGATCTTTGACAAAGCAGACAAAAACATTCACTGGAGAAAAGACACCCTATTCAACAAATGGTGCTTGGAAAACTGAATAACCACTTACAGAAAAACTAAACTTGATCTCCATCTCTCATCATAAAAAAAACAAACAAACAAGATAGATTAAAGACCTAAATATCAGACCCCAAACCATAAAAATTCTAGGAGAAAACCTAAGAATATTTCTTCTGGACATTGGCCTAAGTTAAGAATTTATGGCTAAGACCCCAAAAGCAAAGGCAATGAAAACAAAAATAAATATGTGTGACTTGATTATGACTAAATGCTTCTGTACAGCAAAAATAAATAGTGGAGTAAACAGGTAACCTACAGAATGGTAGAAAAAATCCACAAACAATACATCCCACAAAGGACTAATATCCAGAATCTACAAAGAACTCAAACAAATCAGTAAGAAAAAATCAAACAATCCTATTAAAAAGTGGGCAAATGACATGAGCAGATATCTCTCAAAAGAAGATTTATAAATGAACACACACACACACAAACACACACACACACACACACACACACACATTCACATGCACGCGCACGCTGTGAAATACTATTCAGCTATAAGGAAAAAACAAAAGAATGTCTTCTTTTGTTTTGCAACTTGAATGTAATTGGAGGCCATTATCCTAAGTGAAATAATGCAGGAGTGGAAAACTAAATATTGAATGTTCTTACTTACAAATGGGAGTTAAGTCTGTAACGGCCATTAGAATGATACAATGGACATCAGAGACTCAGAAGGGGGAGGATGGATGAGGAGGAGGGATTCAAAGTTACCTCTCAGGTACGAGGTACACAAACGGAGGTGATAAGTACACTTAAAACCTGGACTTCTTCACCACTATGTAGTCAAATATCATCTGAACTTCAAAGGCTACCACAATAAAGAAAATTATTATTCTATAAAGTAACCATATCAGTTGAAGAAAAAGCAGGCAAATTTTTGTGACATAAAGAGGCAAAGAGAAGAATTAATTCAGAATGGAGAAGATGGGCAATAGTCCAGAATCTTTCTGAGAAGACAAGATAGGCGAGAACTCGAGTATATCTCTACTCTGTGGTGACGCTGCTAAAAGCTTATTTATCAAAGTGATAGCCCCAGAGTCAATGTGGTGTGGGTTGATAAGCGAGTGGGGTATAAGGAAACAGAAACACACTTGAAAAACTCTCCTGACTAATTTGGCTTTGAAGAGAGAGTAATGATGGTGGCTGGAAGGGAACAAATGGTAGAATGAAGGATATTTTTCTTTGCTTGGGTTTTGTTTTTATTTTTGTTTTTGTTTGCAGTTGAAGTGAGCTGAGTATGTAGGAGCGTTGGGTAAATATCTAGTGAGAAAGACAGACTGCATGAAAAAGAGAAAGAAAGAATAGTTGATCTATCATCTATACCAGGAGTGGCAAACTTTTTTGTGAAGGTCAGGTAGAAAATATTTTAAGCTTTTCAAGCTATACAGTCTCTGCTACATCTAATTAACTCTGCTGCTGTGGCACTGTATCAACTACAGACAATGCATTAATGGATAAGTATCGCTATTTTCCAATAAAACTTCACTTATAGACATTGGAATTTGAATTTTCTACAATTTTTAATGTATCATGGTGTCATGGCATACTATTTATTTTTAATTTTTTTTCAACAATTTAAAAATGCAAATACCATTATTAGCTAGGGGCCATACATAAACAGACGAGAGAGCCGGGTTCGACCTATCCCCTGGCCTATAAATCACAAGATTTCTGCGGAGATGAATCATACTGGGATTTTCAAAGAAAATGTGAAGGATATTAGCCTTAAATTTAGGATAAGCATTCAAATTCTGACTTTACCATTTAGTGGCTCTGTGACCTTGAGAAAGTTACTGAGTTGTTTTGGGTCCAGTTTTCTCTCATGTGAGTAATAAATGCCTACCTCATGGCACAGTTGTGCATCGTAATTGGGATAATGAGCATAATATACTTCCTGAAAAGCCTAGAGAATCCATCAGCATCATATAGTAGGCTGATCTATCCTTCAATATAAATGCAATTACAAATAATATGAACTTTTGCATATGTGATAAATATTAAACTTTCATGGCAAAACCAGAGGTTATCCCCTGACTGATTGTGAGCTGTTGAATGAAAGGTGAGGAGAGGAAGTTTTATTTAAAATGTATAATAAATTAACTTGAAGCAATAAACATGAGTCTTTTAGGAGAAAAGTTATATAACTATGCATATAGGCAATTACATCCCCATACAGGAGACATGTATACATTGGGAATTAAGGTAATTGCCTGGCTAATCACTAGGAGCAGGGGACCTGTAACAACAAGATCCTGGCCTGTTATTATGCCCACAAGCCAAGAGTGTTTTTCTACATTTTCATAGGGTTGCAAAAAGAAAAGGAAAAGAATATGTGACAGAGAATGTGTGTGGTCCACAAGACTTGAAATATTTACTTTCTGCTTTTTATACAAAAAATGTGCCGATCCCTAATCTTGGTATGGATAGCTGGGCATTGTCCAACCTTGAGTCTGACCCAATCTCACTTCATGTCGGTTCCCATGTGTTGTCAGCAGAAGTTCTGCTCCGTTTACGATAACATAAACAACATATATATGTTTGCTAATTCAATGTATTTCCAAATACAACCATAATAGAAATGCAGAAAAATATTTTAAAATGTTGTCTAGTTTTAAATCTTTTTCTCTTTTTGTCCATTTTGATTAGATGATTTTTCTTAGCTAATCCCTCCTTACAAAGACTATCAATATATAACTGCAGACAAAATATATTTCTATGAGTGAATCCCGGTTATTTAATAAATTATGGTAATGTGCATTATAGATAATTTGCATAAATTCATTTAGTTCTTATCCTTTACTTTGCAACATTTTTTCTCATGTTGTTTTCTCAGTGATTTCCAGGGTATGAGAATGGAATATTACGTAGTGTCTTTGTTTATAAAAAATAATTTGTTCTAGGAAAAAAATCCAATAACATTTAATAAACAGTCTTTTGGATTTCATATGTACAAAAAATTTTTTATTTTATGTGAAATTATATGTATCACTGAAAAAAATAGAACAACAATGTAGACTAGGTCATCAAATACAAAGTTATATCTGGGAGACTAATTTTACAGTTTTAATTTTTATTTGCTTAGTATTTTCTTTATACTTGTATACTTTTTGGTTCTTTTGTTTTAATTTTTCCCTTGAAAATTCTGTTGGAATCTACCCTTAGATTCTTTTACAAAGATAAAAGTTTGCTAGTATTACAGGTGAATCTGTTTTTTTTATTTTTTGAGTTGGGGTCTCACTCTGTTGCCTAGACTGGAGTGTCATGGGATGATCATGGCACCCCAGCCTCAACCGCCTGGGCTCAGGCAAATCTTCGGCCTCAGTCTCCCATGTAGCTGGACCACAGGCACCCACCACCATTCCTGGCTAATCTTTTGATTTTTTTTTGGCTGCTTTCATTTTTGGTGCTTAATTCAAGAACATTAGAACATGGACATTATATATTATCACTCAACTTAGGCTGTGTAGTTCTTCAGTGGGAGTTAAAAATATGACCCCCCCCCCTTTTTTTTAAAGAATTGTTCATCAGTATCCTTCTCTTGGCCTCTTTGCTTATTTGTTTCCTCCTTTCATGTTACAGATCTAAAAACACATAATTACTTCTATCCTGGACACCATTTGCTGTCATGGGACACCAGGTCAAGTCATGATCACATTCCCTCTGAGTCATTGTGTGTGTGTGTGTGTGTGTGTGTGTGTGTGTGTGTGTGTGTGTGTGCGCGCGCGTGTATGTATGTTGCTTGTGCTATCTTCCACATTTTGAGAAAGGGAAATAAAAAGGTTTCTTTTCTAGTGCAATTTTCTTTTTTTAAAAGAATTAAACTATTATTTAATTCTTCAAGTACTCAGAATCCTGTCTTGTCCAGAGTGGGTGATGATAATCTGTCAATCTTGGGGTCGGGAGAACTAACCAACTACCCCAGCTATGCCTGCTCCGTATTTAGAAAAGAGTCCTCACGTTCTTTTTCTTGTTAATACTGTAATCCCTCAGCTGTTTGGGGCTCAAGACCACCCAGTAAGAGACTACCTTTTGGACCATATGAGTAAGCACTGGTGACAGCCATGCCAGTGGAAGTGATGTGTGCAAATTCCAGGTGTGTGTACAAAAAGTAGCTGCTTACCTTCAGGTGTCCTCCCCCCACTTCCAGGAATAAGAATGTGCAAGTGGAGTGTGTGGGTGATAACACCACCCACAGGACCATGAGTAAAGCAGCGTGGCAGAGTTACCCGGGTCCTGGATGTCCTCACTGAGGCAGTGTGCCTACTGCCCTGGAATACCTGCCAGATTTTGGACTGTTCAGTGAGATAGAAATGAACTTCTGTCTTGTCTGTGTCACAAAGTCTCCTCACCACACAGTTAGCCTTTGCCCTAACACACACTGTTCTACCCCCACCTGTTCTCCCACCGCCCTTCTCTGTCCAAGCGAGGCCCCCAAGATATTTCTGACCCACCTGAGAAAGAGAACGTGGCTAGAGTTTGAGCTGTTGTTTAGGCAATTGCCCTCTAACTGAGATTCATTTAAGTTATAAGTTAACACTGGAACAAGGTTGAATCTAGAGTGCAAACATGATTTTTAAAAAGTATGTACCTGTAATATCATTTTATTCTAACTCTCCCAAAACACATGTACAATATGAACATGTGTCGCTTGCTCTCGGATGTCCAGAAACTGCTAAAGTTAGTTAGACATTAATCATAGGATATATAAATTTTAGTAAAATTATTTAGTAAAATTCTCACTTGCTTGAATAGTTGGTGTCCCTATTTCACTTCTGAGGACGGTAAACTTTGCTTACAACTTACATAATTTAGTGATTCTCTTCCACAGTATTGGAGTGGAGGGGCCATAACACTTGCTCCAGATGAGCAGGCCCTCAGTTTTAGGCCCTGAGTTTTTGAGAGCAGAAATACTATCTGATGAATTGCTTTACAATCAATGGCTTGTGCCATGCATAGTATATAGCAGGCACTCATTCATTCAAAGATAGTATCTTGTTTGTGTCAGGAATTATTCTGGGGATTGGTGAGAGAACAGAGAACAGACAGACAAACAGTGAACAAACATCCTACTAGTGGGAAAAGAGGAAACAAAAAGAATTAACAAATAAATATACACAGCATACAATTGCAATAAGAAAATTAAAACTGAGTTAAGCAGATAAGAAAGTACTTTGGGTACAGGGCAAGGGTGGCCAGAACTGGCCTTTCTGAAGATGTCACATCTGGATAAACACCTAAGAAAGTGGGCATGCAAGGAAGAGCACTGTAGTAGGATTAAAGCTGGCTGAAAATTCTTTCATCTGCCTCCCACCGAAAGAGGAAGTCTATTTTTCCCCCTTGAATCTTGTTTTGATGGATAGCATACTGAAGAAATGATGCTGTCAGTGTACACTCCAAGGTAGGGACATAGAAGGTCTGTCGCTTTCACTTTTGTGCTCCTGGAACATTCCTCTTTTAATGAGGCCTCCGTGTTATAAGACTCTCAAGTGACACAAGCAGATCCCATGGAGGGAAACCCAGCTCCAGCTGAGCACTCAGAACCCAGCCAGTACCAGCTGTCACCAGGTGAATGAACCATCTTTGGTGTCTCCGCCCAGTGACGCCTCCAGGTGACTGCATCCTAGCTGACACCTGGATAAGTGAAAGAACTGCCTGGATAAGTTCTGCCTGGTCCACTCACAGAATCATGGAAGATAATACATGCCTTTGTTGTCTAAAGCTGTCTAAATGTCAGTACAATTTGTTACACAGCAAAATGTATCTAAATCAAGCATTTTAAGAAGAAAGACATATAGCAGTTGTAGAGGAATCAAGGTGGGGGTGTATTTAGCCCCTTTTCAGAACAGCAAGGAGATCACTGTGATCAAGTTGTAGTAATTAGTGGGAGAATATTAACAAAGGGAGCCAGGAGCCAGATCACTTGAGGTCTTATATTCCAGGAGTCAGCAAATGACTTGGCCCACAACTGTTGGTTATGTAAATAAAGTTGTATTGACACATAGCTATTCTATTCAGTTATGCACTGTCTAGGGCTGCTTTCATGTTTCATACCCTGGCAGCAAATGTGAGTTGCTGCAACAGAAATCACAGGGCCTACAATATCTGCGTTGTTGACTCCTGTGGCTTTCAGAAAGTTGGCTACCCCTGTGGCAGACCTTTGTGCTACACTGCGGTGCAGGAGCCGAGGAGCGATGTGGCATGACTAACACCTCACACGGGTCCTTCTGGCTGCTGCCTGAGGATGAACTGCAGCAGGAGAGACAGAAGCAGGGAGGGAACTAGGAAGGCTGGAGTCAGAGGATGACTAAATATTTTTGGCAGAGATTGAGAAAATTGGTAAAAGTTAAGGTTAATTTTGAAGTCAGAGTTAACTGGGCTTTGGTTGATTAAATGTGAGAAAGTTCAAGAATGACTCCAGCCTTGGGAGGCTGAGGTGAGTGGAATGCCTGAGCACGCGGGTTCGAGACCCACCTGGGCAAATTGGCGAGACCTCATCTCTACAATAAATCAAAAATTTAGCCGGGCGTGGTAGCGCGGGCCTGTAGTTCCAGCTACTTGGAAGGCTGAGGCAGAAGATC